>NC_141158.1:128755157-129060094 GCF_053477565.2 Lygodium microphyllum
CTGAAAGTAGCAGGTGCATTAGTTAATCCAAATGGCATGACTAAGAATTCGTAATGGCCAAACTGTGTCCTGAATGCAGTCTTAAATATGTCGGATCTATCTAGCCTCACCTGATGATATCCAGACTTAAGGTCAATTTTACTAAATATAGAAGATCCTTGTAGTTTGTCCATAAGGTCATCAACTCTAGGTATAGGATACCTATTCTTTACAGTGATCTTATTTAATGCTTGGTAGTCAATACACATCCGATAAGTATTATTCTTTTTCTTGACTAAGAGCACAGGTGCACCGAATGGAGAACTGCTAGGTCGAATTAAGCCTCTATTTAGTAATTCTTCAACTTGACTCTGGATTTCTTTTTGCTCTATTTGATTCTGCCTATATGGGGCTTTGCAAGGTGGTTGTGTGCCAGGTATTAGGTCAATCTTATGGTCTTCTGGACGTGATGGAGGTAAACCTGGTGGTAGGTCTTCTGCAAAACAGTCCTTAAAATATGCGAGAAATTCCTTATGCCTAGGGTGCATATGATTTTCCTTTGCATGCAATTCATTCACCCAAATGAGATATGATTTAGTATTCTTGCGTAGTGCACGTTTTGCTTGAGTATGCGAAAGCAGTGGAAAAATATGAGATGCATGCATACCAAATAATGTAATAGATTTTCCTTGATAATTAATATTCATTGTGTGTGTGGAATAATCTATATTGGGATTATGTTGGTGTCTCCATGGCATTCCTAGAATAATGTCGCTTGACTGTAATGGGACAACTAAGAAATTTCTTCTTTCAATATATGGACCAATTTGAATTTCTGAATCTTGAACTTCTTGTGTGCCATTGTACCTAGTGCCTAAAAATGTAGCTTTTATGTGATAATGCGTAGGTACAGTATGCAATTTTAATTCCTTTACCAATTTTGCTGAAATAAAGTCATGGGTACTACCGTCATCATGCAATATAGTTCTTTCTTTTCCATGCACCATACATTTCATAGTCAACAATGAATGTGAAGTAGGCATACCTGGTAAAGTGTCGGAAGTAGTAGTAATATCATCCTCTTCTTCAGTGAAATCTGGCATATCCTCATGCTCTTCTTCGTCCATGGCTCCAAGGTAGTTGATATGTGCTGATGGCTTCTTTGAATGACAATTTGCTGCGAGATGCCCTGGTTGGTGACACTTGTAGCATACTATTGGCTTGGCTTTGGTCACATTATTTGCAATGGCTGGGAGTCTGGGTATATTTGGATTTGCTTGTGGAATAGGCTTAGAATTTGAATTGACAGTGGATGGTAACGCAGGTGGTTAAGGCCAATTCTTGCGGAAAGATGGTGATGAAAAACGACCTGGATTAAACCTTCTGAAATTGGAATTGAATTGTTTAGATCCATAATTACCGTTTGCTTGGAATGGCTGTGGTCGTCGATCTCTTCCGCGTAACTTATCTTCAGTGTCGTGAGCTAAGGAGATGGCGTCTTCAAGGGTAGCAGGCTTGAACATGTTTACTTCAGCGTAGTAATGTCCAAGAAGTCCAGACATATACTTCCGCTTATGTGTCGTCTCTGGTACGTCTTCAAGTATGCGTAGCTGTAGGAGTGCATTCCAAAAACGCTCTGTATACTGTGGGATAGGCTCACGATCGCACTGTTGAAGTAAATCCCATTGCTTGATAGCCTTCTCATGAAATTGCGGTGGAAGGAAATTTTGCATGAATTTCTTCTTAAAATCTTCCCATGTAGCAGGACATTCTATACTCTTGCGGACTACAGTCCACCAAAAAGATGCTCTGTCTATCAGATGATTAGTAACACACTTGATTTTATCTTTTTCGGGATAAGTTTCCTCATGGAAATAGTCATCAAACTGGCTAATGAATGATAAAACAGTCTTTCCTTCTCTTATGCCATTGAAAGTGCGAAACTTGAAACTTCGTTTACTTATCTTGGATTCCTTGCGAATGGTTTGTGCTTCAAGGGTGGCGTCGATGGTACGGCGAATCAAATCTTCAGCTTGAGGTTCTTCTTTATCAGTGGACGCTCTTTGTAGCTTTGTCAATTGCGCTTGCAAGGTTTGCCTAGCTCTTCGCTCTTCTTCCAATTGTAGCATGATAAGATCCAGCTTTTGTTCCATGGTAGGCTCGGGTAGATCATCTTCAGCCATAGGATCATCCATATGTGGGGTAGCCATCCTGTAAAACTCAACAAACCTTTCTCACTCAAAATCAGTTAGCGGGATGAGCGTAGCTCAAATTTGGGGTTACAAGGCTATGTATTTTTGGGTATTTTCTTCTTCAATTTTCAGAAATTCTGCAATATTTCTGTCTCCGTTTGCTGAAAGTACTTCAACAAACTTGTAGATAGGTAGAACAGCTTGCTGCGAACAACTTTCCAGTTCAGAGTTTTTGCATACGAACAAGTCTTCTATGAGTTTTAAGCACTAGTCAGTTCTGATTTAGTCTGACTTGCAGAGTTGCAGACTTAGCAGACTTGCAGAGTTGTTGACTTGCTGGACTTAGGCCGACTTGCAGAACTTGCAGAACTTGGTTACTATCGACTTACGGAACTTGACTTCAGAAGTGCGAGACCCGGAGTTTGCCAACTTATCTGACCTGTGTAACTTGCAGGAAGCCTTAAGCTTAAATGATTAAGCTTAAGCTTAAGTGATTAAGAAGCTTAAGGAGGACTAGCAGGCCGCCGTTTTTTTTCGTGAGGGGGAGGGACCGTTTTTTGATGACGCGGAAAAATCGGAGCCACTTCTTGATACCTCGAAGAGATTTTGAAGAAGCTTAAGCTTCTTTTAAGCTTTTTAAGCTTTGTAATTAAGCTTTGAGTAAAGAAGATTAAGAGCTTTCTCACTGGTTTTCAACGACTTATTGATGGAGATTATTGCGTGGTCCTCCGCCTACAGAGCTTGGTCCTTCGCGATCTGACAGTGGAAACAGAGGTTCTTGATCGCCAGAAGTCTGCCTGTATCGACGGTTCGCGACGAGATTGACTGTAGAGGCCGTTTGTTCCTGGAGCTCCGCCTTCGCCCGAGATTGGTAGTGATTGGAAGCTCTTGATCTCTGCTCCGCTTTGATACCATTGGTGCGTAGATCGGTCGCAGATAGCTCACGTGGTGAATCCCGGAAGGTCCCCAAGAACAAAGTACTCTACCTTTTTGCACAAAAACCCATGTAAAAGCATGCACGACAAGAGGCAAGAGACAAATTGGGTTCAATCTCCCCCATGCCTTGTGTGAGCGCTTCACAAAGCATGTATTTTATGTATATTTCCAATCTTCATGCTCAATAATAGCCCAATTACAAAAATATGACAAGCTTTTTAGCTTTTGAGTTTGCTTTCTACAAAAATAGGAAAATAAAGCTAATGGACGATGCCCATAGAGTTTGGCACGCCCAATCTCAATGTCCAAATAGAAATAACATATCCGGGCGCATAAGCGCATACAAAATAATAATAAATAATCGATGTCTCAATAGACATAACAAAATATAGGCGTGGCGCCTATCAAAATATAGTCCAAATGTCGAATACCCGCTAGACTCCAATGCTTTCCTCCGCCACTGCTGCTATCTCTACACATCAACTGAAGCATTCACAATCGTTAGTAAAATAATACAATTAAACCGACAAAAGTGAATACCTAGCAGTCTTCAGCTACATAAATAAATCAACTGGTTAGAAATAAATCCTAACCTTAATTTATTACGAGTGCGCACTCTAAACTCATAAACGTTTATTAATTTAATATGCATTTTGCGGAATCACCCGCTATGGAATCACCCATGTACACACTAAATTAATGAAACGCCCGAAAAGGACAGGCGTCCCCATCAACTTCTCGCACAAAGAATCCTCTTTGTGTATGAGCCCCAGTCATCTAAGTTTACGGAATCCACCGTAAAACCTCACGGAATCCACTGTGGAATATGCCTCCTGGCATCAGATTCGACGGGCTGAGTCGCCCTATCCCATGGTCGCCAATGAGAGCGGAATTTTGGTGCTGGAAATTGCTTAAAAATAGCTAAAAATTATGAATATCAAGGGAAAAATATCCAATGTCAAAGGCAGCGGCCGATTTTAAGCGTTAAAGTGCTCTAAGGACGCCCGGGCAACACTTGTGGATTTTTAGTAATTTTTCCATGTGCTTGTGCCGGTCAATGGAGCTGTCAGTCAGTGCGGAATGCCGAGACGAGCTCACAGAAATTTTCAGAACTGGATTTGGACGCCGTATGCGTGAGAGGCCGGGAAAAGGACCAAAAGCCCGATCAAAATTGGGGAGGTGCCCAAAAGGAGAAGTGAAGGGGTGCCTTTGGGGAGGGGCACCCCCTCCCTCAAAAAAAAAAAACGACGATTAGGGGGGGCGGCGTGCTGCAGAGCCGTCGCGAAAAAAACGCCCCTCCCCCTCAATGAAGATTTTTGTTGAAGAAGAAGCCATGGAACAGATTACACGAGGCAACTACATTGTTTTCACGCTCCGCATCGCTCCGTTCCGTGCGAGAAATGGCAGCCTGTAGAGGGAGAGAGAAAATCAGTCTTTCTCTCTCCTCCCTCTCTCTCCTCTAAGGGGGGATTCATGTGGGAAGAGAAAGGAAGAAGAAAGAATGGTGGAGGCTTGTCCGGCATCGATCGGATTGCTCCACGGGCTGGAAATGGTGACGTGTGATCGTCATGAGCATGAAGCGCTGCTAATTTTCAGATTTGCAACCATGGACATGAAACGCGAGACACGCAAATAAGCGGTAATTCAAATTTTTCAAAGGAAATTTGAGATTTCATGGCTTTTGATTGATAAAATGTTGTTCATGTGGGCTATAAATTGTTTATGTTGCTGTTTTCTATGAGTATTTGTTGATCATAACCAGAAAATCAGAAAAAACATGCATCTTGTGGCCCAAAATAATACACTAAAACACGTAAAATATAGAAAACCAAGGGAAAATGATGTTTTTGAGCATAAAAATGGAAGAATAAATAGGAACACCAACTAAATTTTCATGTTTGTTGCAAGAAGAAACTAAGGGCCACAGCCCATAACCTATTTTGAATTTTCAGTAATTAAAATAATGTAAAAAATAAGGGAAAACACAAGGAAAATAGAGAAAAACCACTAAAAATGGGGGAAAAATGCATTGTGGGTGCGGAAAATTAATGAAAAATAAGAACAATGTTCGTGAATGTTTGTGGGGATTGAAGTATGAGGATTTGCCTCAGTTCAGCCCCACCTTCTTGTTCTAGTGTGTTTTTCCCGCTTTTTACACATAAATGATGGCAAAATGCCTTATAAATCTATACAACAATGCAACATTTGATCGATGGGAGGGTAGAGTGGTTAAAATGTGTCTACATGTGGAGTAAAATGATGAAAAGATTGCTGGTTTTTGTTTGCATGCCATATAGGTCAGTGCATAATTATAGAATGAGAGCCTAGTAGCACGAGGGTTTCCTCGGTGCTAGGTTCGTGCAACGCCGCATAAGAACGGTAGCTGAAAACCATTAAAAGGGTGTTTTCCACATGTGCACAATATTGATTTTATAATTGTTTGAGCACTTAGCATCCACAATATGCATAAATCATGGAAATATTTAAAGGTATCAGAAATCCTAGATGCACAGCAATTGCTTTCATTAGGACCTTGACCCACGTTGAGTGAGAGACAGGACACCCTAAGCCATAGGCTAGGCATGGGGTCTAGGGGAAAGAGAAGTAAGGACAATGGTACATTCCTGTATACGATTAAATGGTACCTTGAGTGGATTTTGTGCAAAATGTATTTATATGTTGAGCGACGCACCGAGGGGCCAATCCCCAAGGTGTAGGAGAGTCGCAGAGGGGTGGCGGCATTCAGCCGTTGGAGGACCCCCTATGTCTGTGCTTCTAACTATTAGGCAATATGTAAGGGACTCCCTCTGAGGAGTAGTGGGTGAGAGAAGAGTGGATTACAAATGACGTAATACAAATGCAAGATATTTAGGAAGGCAATATGTGTGTCATCAACGCTCCTGGCCGCGAGGCCGTGGGGTTGTTGAGCGTGTGAGATAGAGGTCTGGCTAGTGCACGAGCCAGTGCCGGCCCATTCTAGGTTCCATCACCAACCTTTGTTGATGTTGTCAGAGGGCAGTGTCCTTCTGTTGGAGCTGCTTAGAGAGGGTGATGTTGGCTTGCTTGAGGCAATTTACCTAGGTAGCAAGGTCCCACTACTGATGTTGATGCCTGGTCAATAACCCATTGATGAAGCCTAATGACCAATGAGTCATCTCCCATGTGAACTCGGGGGGAATTATCACCCATTACTGGGGCAAGTTGGCAAGGAGGGGAATGGCAATAGAGGAGGTGGCATGACTGGTGAGAGTAGAGTTGAGGGTAGGGGGCTTGTCATCTATGGTCTCCTCCTCCCACTATCTCTTTTGGCCCTTCAACTTGAGGATGGCGATTTTGGTAGAGAGTCTAGTCATCATAGAGGTGGACTGGGGAGATTGGTGCTCCTAGGGTGGCAAGTCTTTATTGGCAAGCTATTGAGTAGTGGTGTTGGTGGGCTAGTCCTCCTTTTTGAGGACTTGGTCTTCAATGTGCTACTCCATGGATCCTTAATAGGGGTAGGGGCTCTAGCATGGTTCTTGTCTCAATATGAGATTGGGTGATGTCCACTGCAAGTGAGGAAAGTCGGTGGGGAGGGTTGAGAAGGGGATGGGGGGAAAGAGCAAGGTGAAGTGCTATCTGTACATTACCTTCATGGTTTTGATCAAGGATAGCATGTGGTATAGATGCCTCACCTTGACAAAGAGGCATTCCCAAGGTACATGGGCCTAGGTGATGGGGATATCGAAAGGAGAGAAGGAAAGAGAGGCTATCTTTTGAGAGATAGTAAATGACTTGGCCTATAGGCAAAAGGCCTCGATAAGAACCTGGGGCATCAATGAGGTTGCTCAGGTGGTACTCCTTGTTGAGTATTCAAAGACCCTTATGAAATTTGTGAGGTAGGGCCCAAAGATCTTCTGCATGTCTCTTTAAAAGGAGGCAAGAGAATTCCTGAGATCAAATCGTATTATTGTGCATACATATACTCCCCATGCAGTGATGAAAGTGATTTTAGCTTGGTCTTCTGAAGAAAGGTGCACTTGATTGTATCCACAGAAACCATCAAGAAAGGAGTACATCTCATGGCCAGATACTTCATCTAGTATGGTATCTAGGTAAGGGATAGGAAAAGGATTCAGGATTGTGGTTATGTTAAGCTTTTGGTAATCCACACATATCCAAGGAGCTTCTTGTTCTTCTTCAGAACAATGATAATCATGGAAATCCAATCTATGCAATCTACAGGAGTGATTAAACCTACTCTCAAAATTATCAATCCATTGATGTACTTAGCCATGTGAGAATTCATTCTGTAGCATTGCATCCAAAGTGGAATAACATCTGGTTTCAGAGGAATATGGTGCTAATAAAAATGAGGATCCATGCCTTTCATATATGAATATTCCTATGTAAACACATCCTTGAATTCTATCACAATAAGCCAATGAGTTGTTGAAAAAAGGATGGTTGTAATTTGGCACTAATCTTGACTAGTTTAGTTCTTTTCAATGATTCTTTTTGGACCCAAGTAGACTATATCCAACTCATCTTCTTTTACTCTTGTTACTGTGTGCATCTATGCTTCAAACTCATGCTCTTGATTCATGATTTCACTAAAGTTAGCATCAACAATCCAAATAATATTGGTGTTGCTTTCTATGTAGTTCGAGCTTTGAGTTTGGAAATTGATTGTTAGGCTATTGTCCTCTCACTACTCTTCTAGGGCTTGAGGTTGTAGACTCTGGGGTTGCATATACTATTCTCATTTGCAGAACATTAATGAGACATTAGGGTTGCAGGTCGATATTAGCCTTCAAGAACTCATCACTTAGGCCCTTTACTGTGTTGACGGTTTCAACTACAACTAGTCAATAGTGTGGGGCAGGTGGGCAACATTACTTAAGAAGACCATTACCCTATGTTGATTTCTTCGAATAGTCAGTTTATCCTTATCCCAGTTATGACTAGGCATAGCCCAAGGCCTTCCCAATAACAAATGATTATCTTCACTAGCATGCTCCATATTTAAGATTACTAAGGAAACTAGAAATTGGATAGTGTCAATTCCTAGAAGTACTGACTTCATAATGCCCAGAGGTCATACTTGTTGTTGATTAGCTATCCTAACTAGGAACGGGTCTGGTTTCCATTCCATCAATCCCACTTGTTGGCAAGTTACCAATGTGATGAGATTTATTCCTGATTCGTTGTTGTTGAGAAAGACATTCTAGATTATCTAGTCCTTGCACTGAAAAAGAATCATTGAAATGCTTGGATCAAATAGGGGGCCTGCTAGAACTGGCTATTGCTAGATCTTACGAGCTATTTTCTTCAAAGCATGGGCCATCATGGCTACTACTTCTGGTTCTGGAAATACCAATGCTCGGGTTGATTCATCTTCATGAGATGAACTTTGAAAGTTGGGACTATGTTTAGTAAATCACCTAGTGGAATAGGGATATTGACAATTCCCCATCTAGTTGATGCTTTGGATGAGTCTAGAGCAACCAAAATTCTTGGCATATGTCCTTTCATTGTTGCTAGTATAACCTCCTTCTTCGAACTTTCACTAGTTGTGAGATTAGCATCTAGGATTGTACTCTGCCTCTACCTAAGCTGATCCTCTGGATTCTTCTTGTGGATTTTGTTGGATTGCTAGGGCGCGGGCATCTGGAAATTTGTCCTTTTGACCTCTAGGGCTACTACCCAGATTCTTCTCTCCACTAGGTTGCTAGTATTCTCGCACTTGTTTATTTTTCTCCTATGGTAGGTTTGTTATTCTTTGTGCCAAATCCAACTGCAATTTAAACATTGCAGACTTCAAATTGATGATCAAGTTTGGGGCTTGGGTGTTTCCATGGTGGGTGAAGTGAGTCTTTGCAGGCTAATGCAATCCTTGAGTGGGTTTGGATATGCTGAGTAGACTATGACTACTTGCAACTGTCACGATGATTGTAGGGTTCAACCTTTGGACTCAATCTTGAGGCTAAATGTTACCTAGCCGTCGGCTTGTGGAAGTCCATCCCACCACTTGGTGGCATACTTTCTCTTGGTTGATCCACGGCCTATGGGTGCAATACAACATCCTTGTAGGTCTTACTTGACTAGGTAATCATATGCACATCTAGTTTGGACAATTCCTTGATCTTCACTATATTGGCACCCAACATATGTGTTGGGCCTTATGCTTGTCTTTTCTGAGCATCGTATGCTTGGGCATCTTGACATTTAGCTTACAAATGTCCGGATCTCTTACATGTAAAAGAAGAAATGTTTAAAAATGGGTGGAAAATTCCCTCGGCCTCTTCTACCTCTATTATGCCCACTGTGTTAGGACCAAAAATGACCCGAAAATGCTAGCTCTAAAGCTCTAGCTAGGCCCCTATGCTCAACCAAAATACCCCACAGCCTTGCGGCCAAGAGTGTATGGAGGCTACACATAGTGATATAACTTATACATGTGTTTGTACCATTTATAGTCCAATGGATCCCTTCTCGACTCCTCACAAGGAGTACCTAAACATAATGGTGCCTAGCACCTTGTAGCACATATACACAGGAAGAATTCCTTGGCTGACTGACATGGCTCCACTACGACTCTCCTACACCTCAAGGATTGTTCCCAAGATGCGCCGTTCAAACATATAACACATGCGACACATAGTCCTATCTTATCATTGATTGTTCCAGGAGATAGTTTATATCCTCACTTTATTAGTCCCCAAACAAAAAAATGTACTAAGCCTACAACTTGGGACTTCCCACATTTAGGCAACCAAGTGCTATGAAATCCAAGATCCGATGCTCATTTGATATAATGTGTATGGAATGCAATGCAAAGGTGAATGTCCATGAGTGCACAAAAAATTCATTTAATCAAATCAGCATCATGGGTGTGCATAACTAATTTTTTCCATGATTTCATACTACTAGCATACTTGGCCATTGCATAGGGATAGCATTGAGTATAATCATGCAAGCAAACCCTTTAATTTTTAAAATAAATGCATCATATATGCAAAATGTAACAAATGATTCAAATTTAAAACCACGATCAACATTTGAAAATCCCCCTCTCTCTGTACCATTTGATGTTATGCTTTTGTGATGTAGGTATAGGGAATGTTTTCATGTCATTTCATTGCTTAAAAAGTAATAAATCATGCACTATAACATAGAAATGGAGCTAAGTTAAGAACCTCATGCCTTAGGCCTACTATACATCCACAAACACATTTATAATTTTCTAGCACATAAAAACTATTTTTTTCCATTTAAACTCCAATTTTTCTTGATTATTTATTCATTTATTATTAATATAAGAGAAGAGGAATACATGGAGAATATGGAATTAAAAATGGAGGAAAAATACCTGCTACACTGGCGGGTATATAAGATGTAAGAGACTTGACATTTTTCTCATCAGATTATAATAACAAGTCTCCTTCATATTCTCTCCCTCTCTCCAACTTTCATGGCTTCCTTCATTTTCTATCTTTCTCTCTCTTCTTTTAGTATTTCTCTCTCCTCATCACTCTCTTTCTCTCTCTTCTGCTTCCCTTCTTCTCCCTCTTCTACAATCTTCTCTCTCCTCTTTCTCTCTCCCCAGTCCTCTCCTTGACAGATGGTATCAGAGCTTCTGAGGTTCTTGATCCAGTGAGTCATATTTCTTTTAGTTTCTCCTTTTCAGTCTCACAAATCCAAGAACTTTAGGTACATAGGTATAGACATGGCATGCAACATTGCAGTGACCAGTGGACATTTCCAAGAAGAAGACATGCAGCGTTGAAGACTGGAAGGGATAGATATGGTGGTGGATGGACAAAATAGTAGTTTGTCATCAAAATCTCATGTAATTTTTGGAGGTACTTGGTAAATTAGGATGCAGGCTTTAGTGAAGACTAAAGGCCTGGTTACTTTTCCACACAATAGGGTTTCTTCTTTTCTTCTCAAGCTTCTCTTCAAGTTTTCATAGAGTGCTTTCCAGAAATCCCTTCATTCCTCTTTTTCCAATGAAGATGTTGCATCTAAGGTTTCACCATGGGAGCTTATGCAAAAGTCAACGAGAGCAATGTGGTCACCTAGCTACAGTTTTTGGTGGAAAGGGAGTTGGCAAGGGAAGTGGCCGTGGCCACCCCAGCTTCACGAGCCAAAAGGGCAGCCACGGTTGAACTGGAGCCAAGGACGGAACTGAAAAGGCAAAAAATAGAAGATGTCGCCACCACTATGACCATGCCCCACCCCCCACCTCCAGCAGGCCAATACGATGAGTATGTGAAGGAACTGCTCTCGCAGTTGCAAAGGGCCATGGAAGAAAGGAGGATAGCCGTGGAGGAGCTGGCAGTGGAACGAGAATCACAAGCCGCCCTCCAGCTGGAAAGAACAAAGCAGATAATAAAATATCAAAGGGAAATCGTTGTGCTCAGGGAGGAAGCCAACACTAAGGAGGCGGAAGAATTAAAAGCCCTGAAGGAACATGATGCTTCCTGGGAGGGAAGAGGAGTCAGAAGATAATTCCAAGGAGGTGGATCCATGTCCTTTTTGAGAACCATATAGCTTCAGCACCACTTTGTTGGGTCCTCTACCCAAGGTCAAGGTTCCTTTGAACCAATCCGTCCTTGCTCGGGCTTCAAAAAGCCATGGTATGCCCAGTTAACAGAGGGTAGGATGTACCATAAGAGTTTGGCTTCACCACCAGATAGGTTAGCCAATAATCTTTTCCAGCCACTGTAGTCTTCACATATGGGAGAATGCCCAAAGGCTTGATTCTACTCTGATCCGCCAGTCTGATGAGCCATTGGGTGGGTTGCACACCTTGTAGGCCTAGATCCTTCATTGTCACATCCGTCATAATGTTTACTGATGAACCTCCATCAATCAGTGCATTTGCAATGAAGCAGCCTTCTATCCACACGCCAGTCTCTGGAGTACCCGGATCTAGGAAGGCGTTAGCTACGTCCACTTCTTTGACAGGCTTTGGAGCTTTGTTGGACTTTGTTGCTATTGAGGGAGTAATCCTTAATCCACGTCTTCTTGTCAGTATACTTTTGAACCTTTTTCGGCAACTAGGAGACAATATCAATAATTGTCGGAATGTAAGGTTTGGTTTAAAGGTATCTAGATCTCTGACTAGATCGTATTCCTTAATAGGATCCACTGGCTTCTCTAACCGGTTAGGGAACAGGGCAACACCCATTTTCATTTTCCCTCTTTCTTTCAACAGAGGCATCATGGGACCTTCTTCTGCCACTTGTGGAACTTCCTCCTCTTCTGTCTCCTGGACCTCTGGTCCTGTCTCTGTAACTGTCTCTGTAACTCTCTGTGGCACTGTAGTGCTCTGTACGGCACTGTCAAGCTTTGTTCTGTTCTGTTCTTCTGGTGGAAGATTGAACTTCACTGTTCTAGCAGGAGGATTATTTTCTTTCTAGATAGGTGGTTCCGTCTTCTTTGCACGTGTGATGGCAGCAACTTCCAATTCCACTAAATTGGAGGTAGGCTCTTGAGCCTTGGCCGGACTATCAGTAGCACTGTTTTTCACTGGGACTGGGCTTGGACAATCTTTTGCAATCTGGCCTTCTCCTTTGCATCGACTGCATAAGGGCTTGTAATCCACTGACCTTCTGGGATTTGGACAATTTGGTGAGATGTGTCCCTTTTCTCCACATCTATAACACTCCACTTCTGATCTCTGACCACCGCCAGACTGTCTTCCTCTGTAACTTTGGGAAGGAAATCTTCTGGGTCCGAAATTAGGACCAAACTCTCTAGGCTTGGGTCCAATATCCTGTGTTGTCATTTTGGATTCCAGCAAGTTGAATCTTGTGTCTTCTTTCTTCCTCCTCCTATCATGCATCTCCTTCAGAGAGCAAATGTCCTCTGTATGGTTCTTCCACAAACAGTAGGAACAGAAAGCTCCAGGAATGGTTGGTTTTTGTGTACATTCAGTGGCTAAATGGCCTGCTTGATGACACTTACCACACCAAGTATTTGACCGCATCACATCTCTTCCTGCTCCTGCAACGTTGGATATGCTAGCGGTATTAACTTTTAGCGTCTGTAGCTGCTCTGTAATCACATCCATCAACTCCTTTTTTATGTTGGCAACTGAGTTGGATAAGTAATCCTTCAAGCTTTCTCCTCCTGAGATACTAGCAGGAGGGTTTTGAGGAGTCTCTGTAATCACTGCATAAACAGGTTGGGCTGGTGCAGAGGGGTCTCTGTTCTGGTTCTGATTCAGAGCTCCTGTTTGAACTGTTGGCTGTTGGCTCTAGTTGGTAGGATTCCACTGTTGCTGTTGATTTGGCATTGAGGAAATTGGTTGGGACCATTGTTGTTGTGGTTGAACCATCATTTGAGGCATTGATTGTGGCCACTGTGGATTTGGTGCACTGTACTGTGATACTGGGGGCATCTGTTCGTAAGGGTAGGGGACAGTCCCTAGGACTGCATTTGGTGGATACATCATTCTTGGCATCAGAGGAGGTAGGACTCCTCTTCCTGTATTCATCGCTAATCTAGCTTCCACTTCATCGTACAGACTTGCACCTTCTGTTGCAGCTTGCAGAGTGGCTGGTCTTTGTAGCTCCACAAACTTACGGACTTCTGGTTGTAATCCTCTAAGAAACACACCCTTCTGAATGCCATCATCTAGATTATGGTTAGTCCATCTTTTCAGGATGGATTCCATTCGTGAGACATAAGCTTCTACTCTTTCTCTAGAGGACTGACTTAGGTTCATAAATTCCTCTCTCATCCGCTCTTCAAAACCTTCACGCTTGAATTTAGTGAGGAAGGCCAACTTCAGGTCGTCCCATGTGCCAAAAGTTCTTGCTGCTTGTCTCTCATACCACTGAAACGCCGCGCCCTTGAAAGTGTCGGGGAATATTGCCAACCAATGCTCAAGGGTTCTGGCATTGTTAGCCACACATGCTACCATAAACTCTGCTACATGAAGATCAGGGTCTTCATTGTACTCTCCCTTAAAAACTGGCAATGGAACTACATTCGCTGGCCTGTCATCAATATTTCCAGGACGGATTTGGCTTGGAAGTGGACCTCCAGCAGGAGGAGGAAGGGCTTGATGTGCAATTGGGACTTCTGTAAAGAGTTCCGCAAGGGCGTCAAAGGCGGCTTCTGCTGCGAGCTCGTTCTCAGTCTTGATTTTTGCTTTCTCTCTTCTCACGTACCTCTGGACTCGTTCTAATGCTTGCCTCTTTATTGTGTCATTCATCAGGGGGTTGGCTCCACTATGTTATTAGTGCTCCACAGAGGGTTAACAGAAGGCTTCAATCTCTGGAGGACTCTCTTGCCAACATTTCTTCTACTTCTTTCTTTTCAACGTCCCTGAATTCTGCTTTCATTCCACTGCACAGAGGAAGGTATTCGGTTCTGAAGGTGTCAAAATGCATACGTCTGAGCATTGTGGTGGTGCCATCATCATAGTAATGCCAGCTTCTGATGGTTTCAACAGTGTATGTTGTGAAAAACACTCTGTCTACCAACTTCCAGTGGGTTTCCAATTGAACAAACAGAAGATTATTAGTACACCAAGCATCCCATGTATCTTGCTGTTGAGCATCCACGAACAAATTCCAACTCCTTTCCTTCTTGTCTTTGTGAACCTCTACTGACCAAGACTCCTGAAGCTTCTTCACAATCTCCCACTTGATGTTGTCTGGAAACTTCTCAATGAATGCCAAATCTTCCATGGATGGTCATTCTCTCTGTTTCTACTCTTCAGTTTATTCCCAAACAGTTTGCCACCAAGATGCAAGTTTCTGCTGCTTCAACAGAAAGAGAAAACTGTCCGCCACATAGAGCATGCATCATGATGGTGATGTGTTTTCACCATTGTGGGATGAACTTCTTGTGGAAAGTGGCTTTGATTATGAGAAATTCCAACTCTTCAGTGGAAGAAGAAACTTTACAAACATCCATTGAATTCTTCACTTCTTGGCAATGCCATTTCCTTCATTTTCAGCCTCTTCTGGTGCTTGTTGATGGCAAGTTTCCTCGGCTGCGCACCAAAAACATGGAGCCCCAAGAGGAAAACCAAGGAAAAGGGAATTCTCTTGCAAGAAAATCTATCTTGTAACATCAACAAGCTTGTTTATTATGTTTCATATGATCACAATGAAGAAAAGAACACCAGGCACAACAAATCTTCATGCAGCATCATGTAGATCTCCCACGGTTTTGATAGAATCAACCATATTCTTCAACATCTTCACAAAATCCATCAATAAAACAAAGAAAGCAAAGGAATACACCATCTTTGAATGGAAATACATCACATAGTATTCATCTTCAATATCTTTATAGTCTTCTCTTTCAATCTCTCACATACAATCACTCTGTTTCAATAGAATTGGCTATCTCTGACTCTCTCTCTCTCCCTCCATCAATAATTCATCATATCCTCACTATAATCTCTCAAAATCACTCTCAATAATCCTTCTTAGGTCGTGGATACCCCTCCCAAGTGGTATGTCTGATATGAAGAGTCACCAGAGCCACTACAGTGTCCTTTCATAGCTCACTACTGTCACTTCACTTGAGTCTTCAGCAGCTACTTCTTCCACTTCTTTTAGCTCTTTTACACTTGTATTCACCTCTTTCCAAGGCTAGGAAAATTTCCCAAGCTACACTCTCATCCATCAGAACACATACATAAGCATACAGAACAGTCACAGAACAGTACCAGAACAGCTACAGTACAGAACAGAACAGAGATAGAGGCTCTACAGAAGACCTACAGAAGGTCATCAAAACCACATAACTCATACTCAAACCATTCCAAACTCTCACAAACCATTTAATAAGCTTTCACAAGATCTCAATCTTCACCAATCAATACTCCATCCCTCCTTACAGAAGACAATCAGAACAAAACAGAACAAAATAGAAGCTATACAGAAGGTATACAGAACCAATCAGAACCTATCAAAACATCACAGAACCACTAATAAACATCATGATCTTCCAAAACACAATCAATATCATCCAAAACACTCGCAAACCACTTCTAAACCAATCAATCATCTCATAAAATCAACCATTAAGCTCTCAAAAATAACAAAAATTAGCCAAAAAACAAGTCATTTCAACACTCAATAACCCATAGGTCCTATTCAGCCTTCTAGAGGATTTGGTAACCATTTGGGGTTACTACCTTACCTTACAGAGTCAAAACAGGGCACTTACAGGTTAAAAAAGGGTGCAAGCCTGAACAGTTTAGACTCAGAAATCGAAATGTAAAATTTTCTTGCTTAAATGTATTATAGCGTGCTATAGCTCATCTCAAAGAGGGCATTCTTGGCTTCAATTTGAACTAAAAAGTTTTGAAATCGGAGTTCCCTAGCAAAAGTTATAGCCATTTTTCTAACAGGGGGTACTATGGGGCTGCATTATTATGGCAGGTGATAAGGGCAAAAATAAGGTCCAGGATGATTATGCTCAGCAAATCAGAGATTCCATGTTGGATAATGAAACTCAAGAGAGCCCTAAAGAGCCTCAACAACAAGGGAAAGTTAGTATACTCAATAATACCTTGTGCGTATATGAACAAAGACATAGGGAACGTCATGAGGCCATATTATCAAGAATGGAGCAAATAGTTTTGTCTACTGATCAAACGAAGTCTTCCATTGAGAAGTTAGTAGATTCAATGACTCAAACAAAGGATTCCATTGATAAGTTGGTGGAATCTAATGCTCAAATTATGGCACAATTCTCCCAATGGATGCATATGCAAATGGGATCTAAAGAAGCTAAAGAGTAAGCTTATTCAAACAGTGAGCCTTCAGTCCCACTTCAGCCATCTAACCAAAATGGTCATGGTCATGGGATTATTGGAAGAAGAGGCATTCCAAATAGCCAATATGAAGTAGGTGAGGCTTCACAAAGGCATGATGACTATTTGGGCAGTTTGAATGGAGTTAACTCTCAAGCTTTTGGACTGAATACTCAAATTCCTAGGGGTCCTCTACTAGCAGGAAGATTGCGTAGTGGTTCTCAGCCACTTATTGGGAGATTTCCATCTCAATTTGGGGGTTCAATGGTCAGTCATCTTCACCATTTGATTTAGAGGAGTGGACCTCTAAGATGGAATCCTACTTTGACATATTCCCTAAAATTGATGACATGAAAATTTATTTTGCTTCCTTGCATTTGGAGGGATTTGCCCATACTTGATGAAGGTATATAAAAAAATAAAACATACTTGTAGAGAGTTGGGAAGCTTTCAAGGCACTTATGGCTGAAGTATTTGTCTCCCCTATTGAAAAAGAGAAATTGGCACGGAGATGGTATGGTTTGGAACAAAGAGGCCTAAGTGTAAGAGAGTACACTAACTAATTTCTCAACCTAACCATGTATGTAGAAAGCATCAGTGATGAGGCTAAGCTCCACAAGTACGTGTATGGTTTAGAGCCATCTTTATCAGTTGATGTCATGGCACAAAACCCTACTTCTCTCTTTAAGGCTATTGAACTTGCAGAGCGCTATGGAAGGAAATATAGAAGAGAATCTTCATTTCAGCTGGTTTTGGACAGCCAAGCACTATTTTTAAATAGGGGCAAGTTGGTAACACGTATGGCAGCAATCATGTGCCAAATGGGAGTTTACGGGTACCAACTTATCCACCATTCAATGCTTCTAGAACTCAAAGTAATTTTAGGACAAGAAATAGTCCTAGAAGCATTCCCAGCTTACTTCACTGATCTTGGTTGCTATTTGGATGTCATTGAGTTGACCGAGAGCTTATTTGTTGACTTCAAACAAGGGGACAACAAGCCTGAATCCATTTTAGCCAACATGAATTCTAAGTCTATTCCTATGGATCTTTACAAAGAAAGAAAGGAGAAATGCTTATGTTTCAAGTGTGGGGAAAAGTATACACCTGATCATGTCTCAAAGTGTGTATACAAAAATGTCAAACCCAAGCTTCAGAGTATGTTAACCTTTGAGGATTTTGAAGATGAAATGGATGAAGCTAATGCAATTGCACTTAATGCTAAAAATGAAGATCTTGAGGAAGAAGTTGGGCATGAAGCTAATGCAATTGCACTTAATGCTAAAAATGAAGATCTTGAGGAAGAAGTTGGGCAAGAGTATTTCTATGATCCATTCGACTCTTTTTCTTTTGATCCAGGTGGACGTGTTCCTTTTGATCCAGGTGGATGTGTTCCTTTTGATCCAGGTGGGATTTGTCATGAGCCACTTGCTGCCACTAATTGTTCTATTTCCATGGATGCTTGGACAGGATCTAAGAGCCCTAATACACTCCGTAGAAGGGAAACATTCGTGGAAAGCCAGTGTTCATTCTGATAGACAGTGGCAGCACCCATAGTTTTGTGAATAAGTCCATCATGGACAAGCTGAATTGTATTCCCACAGATTTACAGCAGCCCATTAGAGTTTAAGTGGCCAATGGTGAAGAGGAAATCATCACATAGATATGCCCACAGGTTTCTTTATAGCTGGCTAAAAATTTTGAAGCAAAATTAAACTTGATCACTTTGGAAATGGGGCCTATAGACATCGTACTTGATTGTGATTGGTTGATGACATTAGGTAGGATCACTATGGATTTCTCACCGTTGTATATGGATTTTATCTTCAATGGAAAGCTCATCCATTTATAGGGAATTCCTAGTAGATCAGATTTTCAGCTTATTACCATTCAACAACTCAAAAGGGAGTACAAGAGACACTCACAAATATTTGTTTTGCATTTGAATAAAGAGATGCAAGATCAGCCCAATAATTCAACAAACCATCCAACCTTGGCAGCTCTTTGTGACATCCCATAGGAACCCCCCCTTTTCTTTTTAATTTCAAGGAAATTTTTTATCACAATTTCAAAAATTTTTACTCCCCCCTCTCCCTGCTGACGGCACGTGAGGGAGAGAGAGTGGGAGTGGTGGATGATGGGGAGGAAAGCATGCAACCTCCAGGTGGAAGGGAGGTCATGCCACCTACCTCCTCCCCTCCTCTATATAAGGGGAGGCTTCTACCCTCCCCTAGCAGGGAAAGGGAGGAGGCTACATCGTCACATCACCCCCCCGACAGCTGCTGTACCACCCCCCTGGCCATCTAAGCGAAGTCTTTCCCCCCGTCAATAAGGGTTTTTCCCCACCTCTCCTCGCTGGCGACGCTGCTGGGCCCTCCGATTGGGCGTTTTCCCTCCCCGTCCATGCTGGTGAAATGGCCCTGGGCCTTTGACACTAGGCACCACGCCCTTTGGTTACTCGCTATGCTGCTGAAACAACATTGGGGCTACGTCCATAACCACCCTCCCCCTTGATCCCCAGCTGCAGGGGCCCCGTGAGGAGGATTAAGAAGAAGGGAAGTAGTGGGAGAGAAGGAGTAAGGAGAGGGAGGAAGAAGGAGTGGGAAGAGAAGGGAAGAAGAGGGAGAGAAGGAGAAGGAGAAGGAGAGAAGAAAAAGAAGGAAGAGAGAGAAGAGGAGGAAGAGGGAGAGAGAAGGAGGAGAGAAGGAGTGGTAGAGAAAAGGGAAGTAGTGGGAGAGAAGGAGTGAGGAGATAGAAGAAGGAGTGAGGAGAGAAAAGAAGAGGGAGAGAGGAAAAGGAGTGGAAGAGTGAAGAAGAGGGAGAGAAGGAGAAGGAGAGAAAAGGAGTGAGAAAGAGAAGAGAAGAATAGAAGGAGAGAGGTAGAAGAAGAAGAAGAAGAGGTAGAGGGGGGAGAGGAGTGAAGTAGTAGAAGAAGGGAAGAAGAAGAGAAAGAGAGGGAAGGAGGAGAAAAGAGGTGGGAGAGGGAGAAGGAGAGAGAGAGAGTAGAGGAATAAGAGAGAAGAAGAAGAAGAGAAGGAGAGGGAGAGAGAGTAGGAGAGTAAGAAAGAAGAAGAAGAAGAGAGAGAAAGAGAGTAACCGCTACAAGTCACCCAAACCACTCTCTCGGCAACAAACCCCATCAAGCAGTCTTTCCCAACTGAACATGTCAACCTGAAACCATTAAGTTCCGGACTGCCCAATCTCCGCGAGGCAAATGGCTCCCAAGAAGAAATTCGGGGGAAGTGTAAGCGTCCAAGCCACCGGCAATGCTGGAGGGGCAAGCAGAATGACCAACATAGCACACACAAATCAAGCCCAGGTTCTAAGCGTTAAAAATTAATTTAGGAATTATTTCTCCTGGAAGGGATGAAAGGATTGATGTCGGGCATATGGTTTTGTTTACTCTAAGAACTAAGTTGCATGCACGAAATAGTAGAGGTTGGAATTCGCATAAGATTTTATGCATAAAATGATAAGGTTATCGCCTTACTTCACATGAAATGATAGCTTTTACTCACATAAAATGATAAGGTTATCACCTTACCTCACATAAAATGATAGCTTTTTAACCAGTTCAGTGCATGAATAGCCATTTAGAATTCATGTTTCGCAATCATGGTTAAAAGAAACACATGAAATGTTATTTTCTGTCCATGAGATATACTTGCATCGTTAAACAAAACCCTAAACTTTCATATACACAAATCACATGTGATTCGCTGCATTAGAACTAAGTACTCATTGCCAAGAATAAAGAGAGATAAAAGTCATTTAGGAGGTACAACCATACTAAACACACAATGTGCATGATGGATAAGGTTGATTGTGAAATCCTGCATAGAACCGCACTAGGAGAATTGAAAGGATCGCATGAATTAAGGTTGCTTCTTGAAAGACTGAATGAAGAATCATGTGTTGCCGTGTGTGTTAACTGAGCTTGGTTGGAATTAGAGATTAAAAGACCTTGGTTGGGTTGCGAATAAGGCATGTCCGTTGCCTTGACTGACCAGTTAATGCGTGAGTTAGGGATTAAGATACCCTAAGATAAAACCCAAGGGAAAAGGGCAAGTCAAAATTAAGTTATCTTACCAAGGCCATTTGCTTACAAAATCTTGTTTTGGAATTATTGGGATCTCGCCAAGACGTGAAAAGACCCAAGATCGGATGTTGGGAGCATCTGGAAAAAAAGGAGTCACACCTTAGCAGTTAGTCGTACAAACGACCTCTGAAATGTTCGTGCTTGTACTTAGGTACATTACTTGATCTCTTTGCTCAAGGAACTAATTCGAGGAAAAACTTAATGCTTTAGGTTGAAAGAGAGGCAGGAACAGTTACCTCTGACTGTCTGCCTGGCCCTATCCAAGGGGGTTGTTAACCGTGCCGGGTATATGGACCTAACCCACCGCAAAAGGTCTCTCCGTGGGTATTGCTTAGAGCGAGAGGACTCTTGGGTGCTAGGGGAGGCTCCGGCTGTCAATCCCTTACCTTTGGATCCTGCGCAAGAGGTCGACGTGACTCGAGATGGGATCTCAAGGCCCGTGTACTAGTCTACGGGCGGAACTTGGAGCAGCAATCTTATAGATTGCTGGGATAGCCTTTGGCCAGGATATTGGATGTACTCCGGAATTATGATAAATAAAGAACAAATACTTGAGAAAAAGAAACTTGCTTGACATTGTTTTTGTGTCAGTGCCTAAGTTACGTGAAGGAACCCGTGATTAATTTGTTTAATTAAGGAAGGTGATTTTGCATATCAAAACATAATGTGTTAGGTAATTAGATAACTAATGCAAACTGAGGAAACTATGATGGACGTGACTTAGGTCTGTCCTACGGAAGGGTGGTCCCGGTTAGCTGGGGACTTTTCTCAAATGATGAGATAATAAGACAATGAAGACCTAGTGTCAGTAGATGTAGAATTTTTTATTTATTATGTTTTAGGGGAAAGGAATGCGGCTATGCCGTATGGCAGAGAGGTTGAGCTTCACATCCCTCTCATTTCCCATTCTCCATGAACCAAGTGCAGCTTGAAACCCCTTCGTCTCTATTGTCCCTACAAAAGGTGGTACAACTGGAGCTCGATGCTAGCTCCTTCCTAGAGACTTTGCTGATAGGAAAGGAACCTTGACCTCAGGTCGATCCCAAGTGGGAACGGCTAGACACTTCTACTCGGGGCAGACTTGGGAAGACCTATATCGCAAGCCTTATATCATTCCCTGCGAGTGCGAGGCGGAGCCTTCTAGACCCTCCTCCCAATGGGCTGCTAAGACGTGTCCTGCAAGCGGACAAACGGGCACGTTAGAGTTGGTATCAGAGCCAACCAACGGGATCTAAGATTTACAAAGGAACTTAATGGAGGAAAGTAAAGGGAATAAGGGGACAGCCAGGGGAAGGTGAGTGGAATAGAGCAGTGTTTTCTGTTGAAAACATTTCCTTACTCACTTATGGATGCTGGGTTGCAGAGTCACGAAGCATGGAGCAAGTTCTTGGTGTTTAGGTCATGTTCATGACTGCAATGCGTGATTCGGATTATCAATGGAGGCTAGGCATGATGAATATTCTAGACTGTATCTACAATCCTTCACCCCTATACGTGAAATGGAGGTGGATAGGAGAATCAAGAATATTCTATATAGCAGCCCACCGACTTGCATACCTTCAGACCAACTTGAAGAGAATCAAGTGGATGGAGGATTTAAAGATTGTGAGGTTGTTCATCTTTGTCGAAGCTCACGCAAACGCAACCCTGCATGTTGGCAGTTGGCAAGTCAAGCAGAACAAGTATGTGTATGAAGAAGTGACTCGGGTGATCCCTGCCGACAGAATCAAAGTGCCAGGGCGTTATGAGAAGAATGGATATCAAAGGAAGGGATACCCCAAGCTTCCTATGACTTATCGATTCCTGAAAATCCATGATCCCACTCCATATTATTACTCAGTCCCTGTAGACGATTGTAACACAATCCTATTTTCCCTAAATTGATGTACCAATCAGCTTGTTCTACTTTCCCAAAATAAATGTACTCAAAGGGGTATGCCCTCATGAATTAATAAGACTTCTTACTATTGTTTATCCTGATTGTAAATGTTGGCAAAGGAGTTAAGTGATTAGGTCACTCGGCTAAAAGCTGCGCTGGTCATATTAACGTAATATGGGAAACGTTTGATAAGTTTTTAGCATAAAGAATCTTATTGCCCAGGCGCAACCCCCAGTGCAGGTTCCAAGTCTGACTCCCGCACTAAGTACAGCTGTGATTTAAGAGAAGAAGTTCCTTCTCAAACAAATTAAGCCACTTGATTTCAATGGCAAGGGGAGGACTGTTCAAACCGACGCCGAGATCTGGATCGAGTCCATGGAGGACTATTTTAAGGCAGCAGGAACTGCACCTGCTAACCAAGCTATGCTCGTCAAACTTAAACTTACAAGTGAGGCAAGACTTTGGTGGAAACAGTGGTGTAGAGACTAAGGGATCTCGGAAGGGACAGTCACTTGGGAGAAGCTTAAGGAAGCTGTGTGAGGGAGGTATCTGCCATCTGCCTACCACACAAAAAAGATGAACGAATTCTATGAATTGAAGCAGCTTGGACTATCCCTTGATGCATATTATTCAAAGTTCGTCTCTCTCTTAAAGTACGCGCCACCAATGGATATAACACAATAGGTGTCAAAGTTTTGTGTTGGGTTAAATCCACCCATAAACACCCACTTGGAATCAATGCACCCAAAAGACCTACAAGACGTACTCATTCATGTTGCACCAATAATATAGGAGATGCAGACCAAGCCAAGGAACAACAGGACTTGGCCTTACAAGGATCAGAACAAGGGAATGTATAGGGCTCAGACTAAGAGAGCGCAGGGTCAGAATCAGGGACGAAGGAAGAAAGCTAGGATCAATACTGTCAACAACTTTGTTCCTACACAAGGTAATGACCTCAATCTACGTTGCTTCCATTGCAATGAGCCCGAACACTTTAAGAGGCAGTGTCCCAAGCTTAGCAGAGGACATCGCCAAGGGCCATTCCAAGGAGCCATCCATGGCCAAGGAGCCACCGTCATGGCTAGAGGGAGAACCTCCAGTGTTGCCAACAAAGAGCTGGGTGATGAAGAAGATCCATCCATGGATGCTGACATTGAGAGGGCAACGGTTCACGTGCTCTTCACAAGAAGGGTCCGAATCGCTAATTCTCGGTGATCCAAACTCCATTGAATTATGAAGGTAAAAGCTTCAAAACCCTAATTGATTGTGGCAGTATACATTCCTTCATTTCATCGATTTGTGCAAAAAGACTAGGGATAGCCACAATACACGCACCTACTTTACTTGTGGAATTGGCAAATGGTCGTGAGGTCTCTTGTACTAGGCAAGCTGCTAAGGTGAAATTCCTACTAGGTGGGAAGCCGAGTTCAGTGAGATTCAGGGTAATGAACCTAGGTGTTCACAAATGTTTACTTGGAATGGATTGGCTAATACCCAATGATGACCACATCCACTGTGGAAAGGGACAAATCTCCTTCCAAAATTCTGAAGGGGAACTAGTTATAACTCAAGGTGAGGCTAGTAAGCCAAAAATTCAGTTTGGCAAAAGCAACACGGATAATAAAAGGAGTTAGAAAGGGTCTACCTGTCTATTTGATTAAACTGAATAAGCTAGATCAGAATCAGGAATCTAGGGAAGAACCTTCATGGTTAAAGGAATACGCAGACATATTTCCTAAAGAGTTGACAGAGCTTCCTCCTCAAAGGGAAGTCGACCACGAAATCAAGCTGGCGCCAAGAGCTGCACCAGTTGCAAAGAGACCGTATAGGATGTCCATCCCGAAAGCTATTGAACTGAAAGAGCAACTCAAGCAACTGTTAGACCAAGGCTACATCCGTCCTAGCAGTTCACCATGGGGAGCTCCAGTACTGTTCCAAAGGAAGAAAGATGGAATGCTTCGGCTATGCATTGACTATAGAGGGTTGAATCAATCAACCATTAAAAACAAATACCCCATTCCAAGAATAGATGAACAACTTGACCGTCTTCAAGGTGCGAAGATCTTCCCTAAGATAGATCTCAGATCTGGATATTATCAGATAAGGATCAAGGAAGAAGATATCCCGAAGACTGTATTCAGCACAAGGTATGGACACTTTGAATTCCTAGTGATGTCATTCGGGATGACAAATGCTCCTGCTACCTTCAACAAGTTAATGCAGGATATCTTTAGGTCCTATCTTGATGACTTCGTACTCGTCTTCTTTGACGATACCCTAGTCTACTCTAAACAGGAAAAAGATCATGAACCCCAACTTCGCATTGTTCTTGAAACAATGAGAGCACACAAGCTTTATGCCAAGAAGAAGAAGTGTGCTTTTTCAAGCGACAGATTGAATATCTGGGATTCATTGTATCAACGAATGGAATTTCGGTAGATCCAGCCAAGGTTAGAGACGTTCTGGAATGGCCAACACCAACTTTTGTCAAAGAAATGCATAGCTTCCTTGGATTGGCAGGATGGTACATGATCTTTATCAAAAACTATGCTTTGATTGTAGCGCCTCTAACTGATCTACTAAAGAAGCAAGTAGCAATTGTATGGTCACCTACTGAACAGACCATCTTTGACAAACTAAAGCAAAGCTTAGTATCAGCACCCATCATGAAACTTCCTGATCTTAGTAAGGAGTTCGAAGTGGTAACTAATGCTAGCACACTTGCTTTAGGATGTGTGCTTATGCAAGAAGGTCATCCCGTAGCATACTCTTCAAGGAAATTGAAGAGCCATGAAAAGAATTATGCTACCCACGATCTAGAGCTGCTGGGTGTCATCCATGCTCTCAAACTTTGGAGACATTACCTGCTAGGTAATAAATTTTCCTTAGTGATAGACCACAAGAGTCTTAAATGGATATTCACCCAGAATGAGCTCAACATGAGGCAACGTCGATGGATTGAAGTGCTGGAAGAATATGATTTTGAGATCAAATATAGGCCTGGAAAAGAGAATGTAGTTGCTGATGCACTCAGTCGCAAGGCATTTTTGAATCTTGCAAGATCCATCAACAACAAGATCTTTAGCCATAAATGTATCAATGCCAAACAACCCAATTCTTGAGCTACCTAAGGAAAAGGCATGTCATGACCCAGCCTATCAGAAATTGCTAAGGGAGATCCCAGTCAAGGATCAAGACCCGAAGCTAAAAAAGAAGTATCAAGAATTATCTGTCAGTAGTGGACTTGTCTAGAAGATACTTTGGGAAGCCCATGACTCCCCTTTCTCAGGACATCCTGGCTATGCCAAGACCCTTAATGCGGTCATGAAGAGCTATTATTGGGATAGGCTCAAAGGTGATGTTCTCATATATGTCACGGAATGTTTGTCTTGTCAATGCATTAAGGCAGAAGATGTCAAAATACCGGGGAAATTGCAACCACTTGGCATTCCCCAAATGAAATGGGAATTCATTAGTATGGACTTCATTGTTGGCCTACCCCAAGTTCAGGGAGGATACAACTCTATTATGGTTATAGTAGATATGCTCACCAAGGTTGCACATCTCATCCCTGTCAAGACAAACTATAAAGCCTCAAACATCACAAGATTATTCATTAAGGAAATATTCAAACTGCATGGGTTACCCAAAAGAATAATTAGTGATCATGACTCTCTCTTCACATCACACTTCTGGAGGGCTATCTTAGAGGCTATTGGGACATAACTATGTTTCAGTATAGCTTACCATCCCCAAACTGATGGTCAAACGGAACGAGTCAACCAAGTCATTGCAGATATGCTTAGGGCATACTGCTGTTGTGAACCCAAAAAGTGGATTCAATATTTGCCACTGGTTGAGTTTGCCTACAATGCTTCTTACCAACAAAGTATTCAGATGACCCCTTTTCAAGCATTGTATGGGCACGATTGTCATACTTCTTTGAGCTTCTCGTATCCAACCTTGAGGGTAGAAGCTTCAAGGTAGATGCTGGAAGACATGGATGATCAAATCAAGTTAATAAGACAGGACATTCAGGCTGCAAGGATAGATAGAAGGCTTACGTGGACTTGAAATGGCAAGACAGATCCTTCATTGAAGGTGATATGGTCTTCATCCGCGTACGCCCTAAAAAGAGTTCAATGTCCTTGGGAGAGTACAAGAAGCTAAGTCCAAGGAATTGTGGACCTTATAAGATCACTAACTGCCTAGGACCTAATGCTTACAGACTACAGCTACCTGCAACCCTAGAGGTTCATAATGTATTCCATGTTAGCCTATTGAAAAAGTATCTACCTAATCTGAATCATGAACTTGATTATCAACAAATTGTAATGCCTAGCCAAGGAGTCCTTGAGCTACGGCCTGATAGAGTCCTAGATGTCAGGGAGAGGCATTTAAGGTCAACAACCTTGAGAGAATACCTCGTCCAGTGGAAAGATTATCCCGAAGAGGATGCCACCTGGATGGATGAAGATACTCTCAACCAACAATACCCCCAGGTCCTCTCGAGATGAGGACATCTTGATTCCTCTAAGGGGGAGAGGATGTGACATCCCATAGGAGCCCCCCCTTTTCTTTTTAATTTCAAGGAAAAATTTTATCACCAGTTCAAATTTTTTTACTCCCCCCTCTCTCCCCGCCGACGGCACGTCAGGGAGAGAGAGTGGGAGTGGTGGATGATGGGGAGGAAAGCATGCAATCTCTAGGTGGAGGGGAGGCCATGCCACCTACCTCCTCCCCTCCCCTTATATAGGGGAGGCTTATCCCCTCCCCTGGCAAGGAAAGGGAGGAGGCTACGTCCTCATGTCCCCCCCCGACAACTGCTATACCACCCCCTGGCCATCTGAGCGAAGTCCTTCCCCCCCCATCAATAAGGGTTTTTCCCCCCCTCTCCTCACTGGCGGCACTATTGGGACCTCCGATTGGGCATTTTCCCTCCCTGTCTGTGCTGCTGAAATGGCCCTGGGCCTTCGACTCTAGGCACCACCCCCTCTGGTTACCCGCCGTGCTGCTGAAACAGCACTGGGCTACATCCATAACCACCCTTCCCCCTGATCACCAGCTGCGAGGGCCCCATGAGGAGGAGTAAGAAGAAGGGAAGTAGTGGGAGAGAAGGAGTAAGGAGAGGGAGGAAGGAGTGGAGAAGAGAAGGGAAGAAGATGGAGAGAAGGAGAAGGAGAGAAGAGAAAGAAGGAAGAGAGAGAAGAGGAGGAAGAGGGAGAGAGAACGAGAAGGAGAGAAGGAGTGGTAGAGAAAAGGGAAGTAGTGAGAGAGGAGTGAGGAGATAGAAGAAGGAGTGAGGAGAGAAAAGAAGAGGGAGAGAAGGAGAAGGAGAGAAAAGGAGTGAGAAAGAGAAGAGAAGAAGGGGAGAGAAGTAGAAGGAGACGAAGAGAAGGAGAGAGGTAGAAGAAGAAGAAGAGGTAGAGGGGGGAGAGGAGTGAAGTAGTAGAAGAAGGGAAGAAGAAGAGAAAGAGAGGTAAGGAGGAGAAAAGAGGTGGGAGAGGGAGAAGGAGAGAGAGAGAGAGTAGAGGAATAAGAGAGAAGGAGAAGAAGAGAAGGAGAGGGAGAGAGAGTAGGAGAGTAAGAAAAAGAAGAAGAAGAGAGAGAAAGAGAGTAACCGCTACAAGTCACCCAAACCACTCTCTTGGCAATGAACCCCATCCAGTGATCTTTCCCAACCCAATGTGTCAACTTGAAACCGGTAAGGTCCAGATTGCCCAATCTCGGCGAGGTGAATGGCTCCCAAGAAGAAAGTCACGGGAAGCGTAAGGTCTGGACTGCCCAATCTCTGCGAGGTGAATGGCTCCCAAGAAGAAAGTCGCGGGAAGCATAAGCGTCCAAGCCACCGACAATGTTGGAGGGGCGAGCGGCACGACCAATGCAGTACACACAAATCAAGTCCAGTTTCTAAGTGTTAAAAATTAATTTAGGAATTATTTATCGTGGAAGGGATGAAAGGATTGATGTCGTGCATAGGGTTTTGTTTACTCTAAGAACTAAGTTGCATGCGCGAAAAGGTAGAGGTTGGAATTTGCATAAGATTTTATACATAAAATGATAAGGTTATCGCCTTACTTCACATGAAATAATAGCTTTTACTCACATAAAATGATAAGGTTATTGGCTTAACTCACATAAAATGATAGCTTTTTAACCAGTTCAGTGCATAAATAGCCATTTAGAATTCACGTTTCGCAATCATGGTCAAAAGAAACACATGAAATGTTATTTTCTGTCCATGAGATATACTTGCATCGTTAGACAAAACCCTAAAATTTCATATACGCAAATCACATGTGATCCGATGCATTAGAACTAAGTACTCATTGCTAGGAATAAAGAGAGATAAAAGTCGTTTAGGAGGTACCACTATACTAAATGCACAATGTGCATGATGGATAAGGTTGATTGAGAAATCTTGCATAGAACCGTACTAGGAGAATTGAAAGGATCGCATGAATCTAGGCTGCATCTTGAAAGTATGAATGAAGAATCATGTGTTTCCGTGTGTGTTAATTGAGCTTGGTTGGAATTGGAGATTAAAAGACCTTAGTTGGAATTAGAGATTAAAAGACCCTGGTTGGGTTGAATTGAAAGGATTGCATGAATCTAGGCTGCATCTTGAAAGTATGAATGAAGAATCATGTGTTGCCGTGTGTGTTAACTGAGCTTGGTTGGAATTAGAGATTTAAAGACCTTGGTTGGGTTGCGAATAAGGCATGTCCGTTGCCTTGACTGACCAGCTAATGCGTGAGTTAGGGATTAAGATACCCTAAGGTAAAACCCAAGGGAAAAGGGCAAGTCAAAATTAAGTTATCTTACCAAGGCCATTTGCTTATGAAATCTTGTTTTGGAGTTATTGGGATCTCGCCAAGACGTGAAAAGACCCAAGATTAGATGCTGGGAGCATCCGAAAAAAAAGGAGTCACACCTTAGCACTTGGTTGTACAAACGACCTCTGAAATGTTCGTGCTTGTACTTGGGTACATTACTTGATCTCTCTGCTCAAGGAACTAATTTGAGGAAAAACTTAATAGTCTATGGACAGAAATTGGAGCACCAATCCTGTAGATTGCTGGGATAGCCTTTGGGCATGATATTGGCGGAATTATGATAAATAAAGAACAAATACTTGAGAAAAAGGAACTTGCTTGACATTGTTTTTGTGTCAGTGCCTAAGTTACATGAAGGAACCCGTGATTAATTTGTTTAATTAAGGAAGCTGATTTTGCATGTCAAAACGTAATGTGTTAGGTAATTAGATAACTAATGCAAACTGAGGAATCTAGGTGGACGTGACTTAGGTCCATCCTACGAAAGGGTGGTCCCAGTTAGCTGGGAACTTTTCTCAAATGATGAGATAATAAGACAATGAAGACCTAATGTCAGTAGATGTAGAATTTTTGATTTATTCAATTTTAAGGAAAAGGAATGGGGCTATGCCGTATGGCAGAGAGGTTGAGCTTCGCATCCCTCTCGTTTTCCATTCTCCATGAACCAAGTTTAGCTTGAAACCACTTCGTCTCTGTTGTCCCTACGAAAGGTGGTACAACTAGAGCTCGACGCTAGCTCCTTCCTAGAGACTTTGCTGATAGAAGGAACCCTAACCTCAGGTCGATCCCAAGTGGGAATGGCTGGACACTTCCTCTCAGGGTAGACTCAGGAAGACCTAGATCGCAAACCCTGTATCATTCCCTGCGAGTGCCAGGCAGAGCCTTCTAGACCCTCCTCTCGATGGGCTGCTAAGACATGTCCCGCAAGTGGACAAGTGGGCATGTTACACTCTTCTTGAGGAGTATAGGGATTTGTTTGAGGTATCTACTTCATTGCCTCCCAAGAGAGCAGTAGATCACCCCATTGATTTTGAGCCCAACTCAAAGACAATCAATAATCCATCTTATAGATTATCAAAGTGTGAACAAGAGGAAGTAGCCAAGCAAATCAAGGAACTTCTTGAGATGGGATTGATTGAACCAAGTTCTTGACCTTATGCATCTCCAGTTCTGTTAGTCAAAAAGAAATATGAATCTTTCAGAAAATGTGCATTGACTATATGGACGTTAATAAGATCACAGTGAAGAATAGGTATCCGATACCCAGGATTGATGATTTGCTTGATGAGCTCAAGGGGGCTCAATTCTTTATGAAGATTGATTTGAGGTCAGGGTATCATCAGATTCGCATGCGAGAGGGTGATGAAGTCAAGACTACTTTCAGGACTGATCGGGGGCTCTATCATTTCTTAGTGATGCCATTTGGGCTTACAAATGCTCCACCTACCTTCCAAAGCCTGATGAATAAGATTTTATAGCCTTTCCTCTTTCAGTCTGTCTTGGTGTTCTTTGATGACATTCTAATCTACAATAAGACTTTACAAGATCACTTGGCACATATGAGGAGGGTTTTTGATGTATTGAGACATCACAAGCTTTTTGCTAAGGAGAAGAAGTATTCTTTCATGCAGACTGAAGTAGAATACTTGGGACATATTATTAGTAAAAAAGAAATACAGGCCGATCCCAAGAAGGTGCAATGTATAAAAGATTGGCCAACACCTACTACTACTACTTCTCTTAGAGGATTCCTTGGTTTATCTTCATTCTATCGCCGATTCATCAAGTATTATGCAGCCATTGTAGCTCCTTTGACTGATAGGTTGAAGAAGGAGACTTTCTTTTGGGATGCTCTTATAGATAGTAGATTCAACCAGTTAAAGGGACTCCTTACCTCTGCTCCTATCTTAGTATACCCGAACTTCTCCAAAGAATTTACTATATAGTGTGATGCTAGTGGCCATGGCATTGGGGATGTTTTGTTACAAGAGCATGGAGTGATTGCCTTTGAGAGCTGTAAGCTTACAAATAAAGAAATGGCCATGAATGTTTATGACCAGGAGATGTTGGCTATCTTGCATGTAATTAAGAAATGGCACCATTACTTGTATGGTAGCCGATTTAGAGTACACAGTGATCACAGGGTTCTTAATTATTTCCTTACTCAGTCCAATCTTACTCCTAAACAGCGTCGGTGGGTCTCTACACTACAGAATTATGATTTTGACATCACTCATATGAGGGGCAAAGACAATATAGTGGATGATTCTCTTTCTCGTATGTGGGCTTGCAAAGTTTTAGCTATGATTGAATTGCATAATGATTGGATTGAAGAATTATAGGAGGCTTATCTTCTGGATGAAGAATTTAGCCATATTTTTAAGAAATTACTGCAAGGTCTAGAAGAAAACTCGCATTATCAGTTCAAAAATGGCTTTATTTGGTTGAAAGGCAAGATTATTATTCCTTCTACCTCTACTTTTACACGAAAAAATATGGAAGAACTACATTCTATTCGCATTTAACTGGATATTTAGGAGTTTTCAAGACCTATGACAGGATCAGCAAAAGTTTCTATTGGAAAGGACAGTGGAAAGATGTCAAGGACTTTGTCATGAAGTGTATGCCTTGTCAGCAAAATAAGGATAGCACCAGGAGGTTTGTTACAGCCACTACCTATTTCGACAGGTAAATGGACTCATATTACTATGGATTTCATTACTGGCTTGCCTACTACCAAGAAGGGATGGAATAGTATATATGTGGTGGTAGATAGACTCACCAAGGCAGCCCATTTTATTCCAACCAAGATTCAGTTTACTACCTCTCAAGTGGCCAGTCAGTTTATGGAGCAGATTTTTAGACTACATGGATTACTGCAAGTGATTGTTCATGATAGAGACTCAAAGTTTATGATTAACTTTTGGCAGGCGGTATTTACATCTATGGGCACTAAATTGGCTCCATCTACGGCCTGTCATCCACAAATTGATGGACAGACAGAAAGAGTCAATAAATGGTTGGAGACTTATCTTTGCCATTTCTGCTATGATATCCAAACTTCATGGGATTCTTGGTTACACTTGGCTGAGTTTGCTTATATTCTACCCACGCTAGTATTGGAGTTTCACCCTTCGAGGCTTTGTATGGTTACAAGGTGCCCTTATCCATAGTCATCTTTAATAAAAGGATCAATCCTCATGGAAAGGAAGAGTTAGAAAGAATTCACACCCTTCTTCAGCAATGCAAGATGAATCTTAGGAAAGCTCAAGACCAAATGAAGATGTATGCTAATGAGAAGAGGCGGCCTTTAGAGTTCCAAGAAGGAGAGTTGGTCTTACTGAAGGTTCCCAAGTCCAGGTACTCTACATTAAAAGATGGATCTAGCAATAAGCTTGCCCACAGGTTTTATGGCCCTTATCGGATCCTTAAGCGAATTGGAGACTTGGCATACATATTAGAGCTTCCCTCTTCCACAAAGATTCACAATGTCTTCCATGTTAGTCAGCTCAAGCCTCTTCATGGTGATCCAGTGGATATAGTTGATGAGCTGCCACCTATTGATGAAGGTCTTATTCAGTACATCTTGGAGGCTGTTATAGGTCAGTGTGAGAAGAAGCTTTGATCTCATTCTATTGTGGAATATTTGATTAAATGGAGAGGTTTACCACTTGAGGAAGCTTCTTGGAGCCTGATTCTATATTGGATGAGTTTCCTTTCTTAAGGGATACATTGGTGGTGGCTGAAGCCTATTGATTATGGAGCTAGTGATGATGCAGACTGGATCAGGATAGCACGATGTTTTAGAATAGTTTTTATCGTGCTTAATTTTCAGAATTAAGCCATCTACATGGGCTTAAAGTACTCTTCAAGGGCTCCATTTTGATATATTGCATGTCTCATTTGGACACTTCTACTAGAAGTTATGGCAGATTTGGTCCAATTGGGTCTGTTTACACAACAAGCTATCTACTTCATTTTGAGATTATTTGTTGAAGATTTTATGGTTCCATATACTTTTGAAGTATTCCAGATCATGCATATAGGTGAAGCCTACTCTTGTTCTTCAATTTTAGTCCATATGGTTTGTCATACTTCGTTCATTTTCCCATTTGTAAAGCTGTAAAAAACAGAATATTACTCTGTTCTATCCATTCTTTTCTAGTCTTTCAGGTTTGTTTTTTAGGGCAAAAACTTTTGGGAAGGGATGGATTGTAAGAAGCTGGGAATAAGGACTTAGTGTAAATAATATTGATATTATGCCATGTCACATTGACATTGGTATAAAAAGAGAGGACATATAATTTTTCATATCTTTTTGACACATTAATACAATTACTGTCCTTCTCTCCCATCTTGCTCATAGCTTCCGTGGCTTCTCTCTCTTCCCTGTATTTCTCTCTCCAAATCTAGTCTTTCTCTCTCCTCTTTACTCTTCTTCTCTCTCTTCCTACAGTCTTTCTCTCTCTTTTACAGTCTCCTCTCTCCTCTTTCTCTCTCTCTAGTTCACTCTCTGACAGAAAGAAGAGGAGAGAGAAGAGGGAAGGGGGAGAGGGGGGTGACGGGATGCACAAGAGGTAGTTAGGGGGAGAAAACATTAATTTTAAAAATTGTTTGTTTTCTTAAAATAATAATAATAATATGTTTTAAAAAAGAAAAAGAAGAATATGAAGAGAAGAAATGTCCTCCCCCCTCGTCTTGAGTATATGCGCGGGTGGGGGGTAAAAAAAGTTGTCATGCCGGGAACATGGAGTAGATGTAGGCAGGTATGGGGGGCGGATAACAAGACGAATGCGACACGTGCGTCAAAAGACAAAAATGAGGGCGTTTGCATGTAAACTCGTGCAACTACGGAACGCAAAAATAGACAAAAATTAATTGGAAAAAATCCATCCGTTGGAACAAAGGGCAAAAAAAGGAAAAATGTGCAGGACGACATCACGTCAAAATGTGGTTCTGTCAGGGATAGGACCCGTTCACATGGAAAAAACCAGAAAAACATATCTAAAACAAGACATAAAAATTAATAGAAAATGATCCGACGGTTGAATCGCAACGAAATAAAAACAAAAAATATCCAAAGGGATAGGGCACACAGGATGGAAAATATTGAATGTGGTTTTGGGGATGGGAAGGTGTGTATGCATGGGAAAAACAAAAAAAAAAGCATCTGCAACTGGACGTGGAAATCAATTTTGGAAGATCCGTACCTCGGAACAAAAGGTAATAAAAAGGAAAAATATTAGGACAAGTGTGGATGACAGGGCTATCAAGGAAGAACCCATTTCAGGGGACCTAAGGAGGCATTCACAAGGAAAAAACCAATAAAATAAAGCCCAAAAATACATATAAAATTTAATAACAAAAAATCTAGAGGTCGAAAAAGAGCAAGGTAAAAAGGAAGAACAAGTCAAAAGGTGGGTTGGACAAGGCTATCAAATCACAAAAAAGTTCTAAGGAGAATAGAGTAGGTTCGCATGAAAAAATGACGAAAAAACACATGAAAAAGATACAAAAACCCGCAAAAATTAGTAATGGACAAATCATACCTCAGAATGATTGGAAAGAAAAAGGAAAAATGTCAAGTGGAAGGTATATGTCAAGGCTATCACATCCATTGGCGGTTCTGAAGCAAGAAGGATGCGTTCACATGGAAACACGTCAAGGTGATGTAAAATTCTTCAAAATTTAACAACTTTTGAACCATTGATCGGAATAGGGGGTTGTAAAAAGAAAAAGTGTACCATTCAAAGGGACAAACATTGCTATAAGGTGGGATGTGGGTTTTGGTGAACGTAGGGTGCATTCACCTTTTAAAAAATCAAATCAAGGGACAATGAGAAATGGGGAAGGAACATCCTTAGGAGTGGGGTGAGAGAGGACAGGTGGCTGGGGAAGGGACCCCATCAGGGTAAAATCTAGCCATGACATAGATCCATAATCAGAATTGGGATATGCATGAGGGTATGCATGGTAGACGTGCAAGGACACATTCCCACACTTAAGACCTTAATGGGGTAGGGTATACAAATAAACATGGACCTAGGACTTGAAATTTGATTGGATGGCGACGTCCCCACACTTAAGACATGACCATCACTTGAAAACAAAAAAAGGAATAGGGTTAGAAACACTTGGCCTGATTTTGTAGATAGTTGATGGTGATTGTTGATGGTATGTGCGGTATCACAATTGTTTGCAGAAGGTACCAGAGCATCTTTATAGCACGCGTCCAGCATGGCAGGAACCACGCAGTAGCACCCAAGGAGGTAGCTCATGGAGGAGAATGAAATAACAGTCGCTTGCCCCAACTCTCACATTGCTCAATGAATAATCATGGGAACCCATAACTCACACCCGATTTAGAATAGAACAAGGGAGAAATGATTCAAAGGGAGTATGCCAATGTGCACCTTTAATGGTGTAATAGTGCATTCCAACCCGTCTAACAGACGTGCAAGAAGGCATGCCAAGGAGCCAGATAGTGTAGTGCACAAAACAGAGTGACGTGTCCTGTGATGGTGGTAGATACCCATCCCTTGTGTACATAGGAAAATGGGAATGCACCTAACTCCAAGTGTGGTAACATCCCTCAATCCTCACCTCTTGATTTTTGTTTGAGGAAACATCAATCATGCTCAATCCCCCCTTTGTCTCATGCTCTGTCGATAGATACAGGAGGGCAAACCATTCCTAAAATCCATTGACGTTATCCTCACTTTTGCTTGTGCAGAGGGTGTATACCTTGTGCACAATTGATGGTGCAATTGTGTATCCCCCCAGGTGCTGGCATACAATGTAAGAAGGAAGGCTAGGGAGCCTTGTAGTGTCGTGCATAGGAACAAGTTTGTGCTTTGTGCATTGAGAGGCCCATTGCCCATGCATGCAATGCTCCATTCCACACGTCTCACCTCTCTGCTAGATTTGAAGGGAAAGAGGACTGGTCACTCACCCCACCCTTTGTCTCACTCTCATTTGATAGATATAGAGGGTAGCCTATACTCACATCCCTATTTGGTTAAGATTCTCACGACACTCAATATTTGTCGATGAAGATCCATGTATTGTCTGGTTGATGACATTGCACATGTCTGTGAGGACAAGGCGTACCTCCAATAGATCAGAAACTTTGGTTGGAAGGAAGGGAACTTGCATCTATTCGAGAGGAGGGAATCAGAGATGTTGTAGGGGTACAGGACATAGCGTACCAAGGGAGGTGGCTTCGGAATTGATTCATGGAGATTTCAACTTGAAGAATCAGCTATCTGGATTGTTGGGTGTTACCACCTTTTCCACAGCTAACTTCCTGCCTAAGGGTGTTTACCACCTTTTCTTAGAACAAGGCCTACTATAACAGGGAATTTATTCATTTTCTCCTATAACAGTTTATTTTATTTTAATTTTCTTTTCTTTTCCCCTACTCCCGAGGGTGTTTCCACCTTTTCTCGAAGAAAAGGTCGGTATGATAGGGACTGAAGTCCTTTTCTCCCATGACTGGTATTTTTTGTATTTTTTTTCATTTCTTTTTTTTTCATTTGGCATTTTTTTGAAGGGTAGAATGGTAGGAACACCATGTATCAGAACCATCCTCGCCACCTCTGTTTGTATCAGACGGACAAGAAGCCAAGGGGGAGGGAAAGATGGCTGTGAGGGGCTATTAGAACAAAACCATATCATCCAGATCAGCAAGAGGATTATCAAGAGCATTAGGTAAAACTGTCTCGACCATTGTGCAAGGAATAAGGAAGCTATAGACGGTGATTGTCACGATCCCCAAGGGGGGTAATACTTCTTGAAGCGATAGACATTAATAAGGAAGGGATCATTCGAAGCATCTGCCTGTGGACTTGGAATGAGCCATTCGGATTGATGGAAAGTACCTTATAAGGGCCCATCCAACATTGTTGAAGCTTGCTTGGAAACTTGCAAAATGGGGAATCACAAGCGAGGACTAAGTCACCTTCCTTGAACTCCTTCTACTTGATGAAGCTGTCATGATATATCTTTCTGCGAGCTTACGTGGCTTCCATGCACTGAAGGGCCATCTGTGGATCTCATCAAGACACTCCAAGTGCAAGAGACAACATTGCAAGGACTCGTCATCTCCCAAACGTTCTATGATGGCCACATGTAGAGAGGGTAGCTCGAGTTCAATAGGAAAGATGACTTTTGTTCCATACACTAACTGGAAAGGAGTTTGTCCCCTGTAGCCGCCTTATGGAAGGTTCATTATGCCCAGAGGGCCTCTATAAGTCAATCATCCCAATCATGACGATATGCGGCTATCATTCTTGTTAGAATCGAGTAGAGGATATGATTGGTAACTTCGACTTGGCCATTGGCTCTAGGGTAATAGGGTGTGGACTTCCGATGAGGGATCTTGTACAATTATGTCAACTCTTCCATGATATTGTTAAGGAAGTGGGTACCTAGGTCTCACTGATGAGTTCCAAGGGACTGCCAAAATGGGTGATGATGCCTTAGGAAAAAAATGAACTCACAAATGAGCCTTTTAGCCCCCCCTCTCTCCTCCTTAAAACAAGAAAAAGAGGAGAGAAGAATAGTAAAATAATCCTCTTCTCTTTCCACTTTTGCAATCGCTTTTGCCTTTTTTATATTATCTACAAAGATATACTTAGATTCCTTCTCTCTCCTCATTCAAGAAGTCTTTTTCAACCAAACTTTATATTAAAAAAGGAGTTAGTTACGGGAGTATGGTGCTTCATTTTCAATGCAAAATGATTAGTAGATACAAGGTAATTGATTTTTTAATCGAGAACAAGGAAAATGAAATTTTCAAAGTTCCTTTTAAGATATTTTGGGGATTTCTTATATTCTAGCTTTTGGTAAAAAAATCAAACCAACTGGTCAAATTTCGTGTTTTTTGAAGATGTTTTTGGAGGTAAAATAGAAATATCTAAAATACAAAAATTCTTGGACATCCCTACTCTCTGAGCTATTTTACCCCATATCTATACTCTCTCATGGCTCTATTGTGACATCTTCTCTGTGTTTATGCAACCTTCATTAACAGAGTGAATTACTTACACCCTCCTTTCCCTTGGCACCTTTGTGTGCTTCTCTATGCATCTCCACTCTACCTCTTGTGATAACCAAGTAGGCTCCCATTTCTATTAATAGTAAAATGAATATAGGAAAGAAGGAGCTGCATATTGAGGTAGAGATTGAATATGCCCCATTATTCAAAAGAACCTAGCGTACCAGTGTCAACCCTCGTGTTTTGCAGAGTTACAGGAAAATGGGATTGAAACATGTGGATTTGTGGGTTGATGGGGAAATCTACCCAATTGACCCCTTAAACAATAGGCCTCCAACTTTCTCAAAAATCACGAATTTGTTGAAGTATGTGTGCGAGGGTGAAAATGGGTTACTTGGTTATACCAGGCAGCTCAGTGATGAGGCATTCAAAGTATTTACAACTTGCCAAGCAACCATAAAAAATTGCCATGATGTGATCGCTGTATATCAACTTCATATACAATAGCTCATAGGACAAGTGGTACAGCTGACACTATAATTCAACAAAACAATCAAATTATTTCAATGCGTGACACTATCCATGACATTGGTATCTCATATGAGGAGGCAAAGGCACAATTGGATGACTTGAGAAAGAGCAACAACAAGCTAAAACATGAGCTCAAATGAAAGAAGAAGCCAATCAATGAGTTAATTGTGAATAGCGGCCAATGGAAGCGACATATCAAAGCATGTAAGGTAGCTCAAAAAGAGAACATAGGTGAGAGTGAGGTTGGATCGTGTATTAGTAGATTGCTGAAGGCAAGTACATTAGAAAACACTTTGAGCAATCCTAAGTTTAAGGCTATGAAGGAAAAGGTGATTGAGTACACATTAAAAGATGTGTCAAATGAGTTCTCAGTTGTGGATGCACAATCTATTTGTGACAAGGCCGGTATTAGCTCAATGACTTACGTAAAGATATTCAAAGGTGTGAAGGTAGGGCCATAACAGAAAAAGCAACAGAAATATCAAGAACAAAGAGCCATCACAGAAGCCTCACTACTGGAAGAGAAAATCACCCTTGTAGAATGCCGCATTGCATTTGAGCATTGCCCAAAAAGCATAGTCATTGCCTACTCTCTCTTTCTTGGCCAAACTCTACATTTGGCTCACTGCAGTTGCTACCTCAATTGTACCGATATCTCATGTGTTACAAAGAGGTTTACAAAATCTCATGTATCTCTCCACCTCAACAACTGTTCCTCTACAGTGGTAATGTATTATAATATGTCTGTTGAGGAATGTAATGGAAAATTGTAGTTTGTTATAAAATTATATGAAAGTGAGGTTGTCAAAGGAGTCAAGATTGAAAGAGTTAGTATAACTCTGATGAATAGAGCTTTACAATTCGACAAGAACAACTTAGGAAACTTTAGTGTTCAATTTGAGCACCATGTGTGGTGGCTCGCTGCATTTGAAGTTCCTAAGGAAACATTTGAGGTGTTGCAGCTGTTCTTTATGCACAAACATTCAAAGCATCATCAATCGTCACGAACATGGTGAGATGCTCTCGGTTGAAGGGTATGGTCAATACTTGGTTGAATGACATCTTGCAAGAGACTTGAAAACTTTAAAATGCATGTGTAGAATCTCCAATGGTGCAAATACAAAGAATCCATGCCTATATTGCTTGACAGAGAGGGTGGAAGGAAAGGACGGAAAGAAGAACTAGCAAAGGGTGACAAGTGTTGTACCGACGCACAATAGAGAAGATCCCACTTGGAAGCCCATCTTCAATATTCCATTGGATCGTATTCACATTTGTTCATTGCATGCTTTTGTTAGAATCATGGAGAAACTTGTAGATGAATACATTTGCTTTGCTTATAGGATGCAACCAGAAAAAGAAGCCATTGCAATGTGTAGGAATGTGGAGCGAGTGCTATCAGAAATTGGGCTACACAAGTATCAAGTGACAATTGAAAAAAAAGAGAAGAGATCAGGAAAATCTGGTAACTTGCCAAAAAAGCCTTACTTTGGAGGAGCAAAGGCTAGGAAGTTTCTCTCGGCGCCACTCATCAATGAGGAAGGGAATGTCATGGTTTGTAGGCCGCTCTAACAAGATCTTGCTGTGAATTCTTGAGAAGATAGTTATTGATAACAATAAGGATTGGAATACTAAATTAGATTCAGTATTATGGACTATGATGGGTGGAAAAAGTTACATTTTGCAGTTCCTGATCAAAGTAATGGAGGAAAAACAAGATTGTAGGTTTGGATAAGTCTTAACAAATTGGCTCCCTTACTTTGCAAGATGGTGTTTAACACTGAAGATAAGAAAGAATTTATCAATGTTTTGCATAGCTTCTACGAAAACATGGTGGAAGCATGGGGCAAAGTCTCTATCACACATTACATGGTGTGTACTAAGTTAATATTTTAAAGTTGTAGGAATTGTATAAACTATTGAGCATAGTTTTACTCATGTGTGATATGTGTCTTTGTAGCATATCCTTGAGGCACATGGGCCATACTTTGTAGAAAAGGGAAGCATCGGAATTTGTTCCACACAAGGGATGGAAAATTCACATTGGATAGCGCGTGGTGCATACTAAAGAAAAACTGATCATGGTGGAGGGGTGAATGGTAGCAATCCAATGATCCAATTGCTATCTTGGTGGTATAGGATTATAGTAGCAGATGAACCTAAACTCTTGCAAAAGAGAGCAAATGAAAGTACTGATGAATTGGCTGCAAACATGATGGAATCACGTCGTGTCACTAAAAGAGTGCGTTATGAAGCCTCAAGTGCCAAAGAAAACCATGCCAAGTGGCTGAAACAAGGCTTCAATAAGGCAGCAAATGGGTTTGAAGAGAGATTAGATAGTAAGATGAACAATGTGTTCAATGTGAATGTAATTCATGGTTTAAGAGAGAAAGAGAGAGTATGCATCTATGTGAATGAGTCTTATAGTTTAGGGTTATATAAAATAGGGTTTCACTTTCTATCTTATTCATTGAGTTCTCATATCTTTTGTGTAGGAAAGATGGCTAGGTCTAAGGTAGTTGAAAATAAGCTTCCGCTCAGAGCCCCATATCGTGTTCAATGCCTTGGAGCATCTACTAGCTCAAATGCACCCCCTTCTCAACCTAACCCAACTTCCTCAAGCTGCCCTCACAAGAGTCCTCCACAGCATCCCCACAAGAAACGCAAGTGGAAGCCAGGTACAGTGGCCTTGAGAGAAATTAGGAGGTATCAACTCTCTTTTGATCTCATCATTTTGAAGGCGAGCTTCTCGAGCGAGATTGTGCAAGACCTCTACCGCACAGAAAGCAAGAAGTGGTTTTTGGCACAAGGTTAGGATAGGCCTGATTGCTTCACAAAAGAATGTCTTCATGCTCTACAATGTGCTACAGAGGCCTTTTTAGTTCACTTGATGACTAATGCTCAACATTGTGTAATACATGTGAAGCACATCACTGTAACTCCCAAGGACTTCCAATTTGTGAGAAATCTTCAAGTAGTGAAGGATGCATTCATTCCAATGGAATGAACACCGTTTGTAATGTTATGTTTTTTGGCATAGTGTTATCCTCGTGCATTGGACATATGACTATGCCCCAGTGCAAAACTATTGTATGCGTCCTTAAAATATGAATTAAAATTTTACACTTGTCCTTCAACACCATATTGGAAAATATGGGAATTTCCCATAAGTTTGGGACACGCGGTCAAATCTTTGCATTTGTCATAACTCGAACACTATAACTCCAAATCGAGTGCTCTATAGCTCAATAGATTTCATTTTTCAAGTGCTTTCCAATGATAGGTCATATCATATGGTTTTGCAAAACTTATGGGCATGTGATCCGGGTGCTACCTTTTTAGTATTCAAAAAATGGAAATTGGGAGATTCCCAAACTCACTAATATTGTGTTCTTCGCTCTCAACATTGACTGTGGATCTTCGCTGTATTTTCAATTCTTACATTTTTTGTTAGCAATGTCAATTTCAATAGGAAAAACACGCAAAAATTTGCCATTTCTTGTTGCAGACTTTACTCCTGATGCCTCTGTATAGTCTATGTGGTGCGAAGTTTCTAAGGGTCAGTAGTCGTGATGTTAATTTCTCAATTATCAATCCATCCATAATTTTGGTTTGGGATAATTTTTAAAATACTAAACTGTATCAGAATGCGACGAAACTTCACATGTGCAGTAGTTAGGAGGCCAAGAGCCCAAGCCAAGAAAGTGGCTACAAACGCTAGACTTCGGACCAAGGCTGCAGGCTTTTTTTTTCAAAAAAAAAAGGACTCTTGGCCACCTAATGAGTGCACGTGTGAAGTTTCATCGCATTTCGATAAAAGGTTATGGATTTACGATCACACGATGTATAGTGCGTATGAAGTTGCATTAACCCGATTTTGGTGTTTAAATGGGTTAAAAGTTCAATCTTCTTCTCATTTTCACATCTTTCTTTCTTTGCTTCCTCCATTTTCACATCCCCAACCTCTGTCTCTTCTTCGTCTTGCCCTCCTTGAGCTTGCATGGCACACACCAAGCAAGAATGTTGTCGTTTTACCTTGGGAAGACCTCACTCCAAGGCCTGCCACCTAGAGCACAAGGTGGAGCCTCCTCTGGTGTAGCAGCAGGTGCTCCCCATAGAGCACAAGGACCACCACAGAAGAAGAGGAGATGAAAACCGGGCATTGTCGCCCTTCAAGAGATAAGGAGAATCTAATGCCAATACGAGCTTCTCATCCCGAAAAGTTCTTTTCATAAGGTTGTTTGGAAAGTCATGCAAGACTTGGAGCTGAAAGGGATGGGAAGTTTTTGGGCGTGAGTGTGGGATGGCCCACTAGTAGGAAGGTGGACTGCTGCAGCTATGGAGGCCCTACAAACAGCCTGTAGAGGGATTACTCATCGACTTGTTCGATGATACACAACTTGCGGCCATCCATGCAAAGTGTGTCACAATCACATATAAAGACGTGAACTTTATCATTCGACTTTGACACGGCAAGGGGACTTCGCCATAGTTTACTAGATTAATGATGCAAGGTTTGTAATGAGTGTTATAGAACCATAGCATCTTGGAAGGCAAAAAAATTTTGTATACTCTGCCACATTGGAATATTTATTTATATATACATAATATCTCATGCGATGTGTGCTGAATTCAAATAATTGAGTAAAGTTGTTTTGTCTTGTTTCTTAAAACACACGACTCTTAATTTTTGTTTAATGTACAAATGCATCGAAAGTAGTAATACGTACGGATACAAGTTACGTTATTGCTTATGCACAATCGCAAGTGCAGTACTACATGTTGAATTATGTTAATGTATGCAGATGCGCCATTCACATACCACACATTATCGTCACACTTACACAATCGTAAGTGCAATAATACGCGTTGAATTATGTTAACATATGCAAATACATCATTCACGTACCACACATTATCGTCACACTTATACGAATCACATATTTATTTAATAAATATTTATTTATAAGGACAAAGTAAAGTATCTTATATTCATCAAGAAAAATACATGTGATGGCTGCTAGTGATGGTAGATATAAAAAGCCAATAGCCAACAAGAACTCTCAATTGTTCCTTGGCTTTTTCATCAATGGAGAGGAGGGGCCACCTTCCGATGAAAATATAAGTTCCTTCTTTGCTTCAAAAATGATGCGCTCCCCCTTCAGCTCTTTCTCCAGGAGAAGCGGATCTGACACTTTAGCAAGGTCACCTAATGTAGCAAGCACACATATTGCTTCACTACGTGTTTGGTCAAACAAGTAAAGAAGCTTAGACCGCTTGATTAGCACCACCTTCTCCAAGCTAGATGTCACAGGTATCGCTCAACAGGCCCCAGACTCCAGACTTTGGAGAGGGTAGCTGCATGCATCATTTTTTGCCAAGATTTCACCGGTGGACTTTGGGGGCCGACACACCCTACCGTCAAGTTTCATTGCATAAAAATATATGGTAATTAGAAATCTTACCTTCTCCAGATCATCTTGTATCTTAATTTCCTCATGTGTCAAGGAGGCACCTCTTTGGGTAGAGGGATCTACAAACTCCTTGGTAGGAAGATGGAGCCTTGGTCCAAACAAATCATGTTGTAGTGCTTCAAATTCAGCATACGGCACAAGGTAATCTTCTTCAATCGAGGTAATATGCTCCTGTGCTGCTATGATGGCACTCACAGTATCTAAGCTTGTGCCATCATATCTTCCAATCTCTGCCATCGTTGGATGCACATCCTTGTAATCATAATCGATCAAGTCTTCCATCGAATTCTTGACTAGGATGGAAAACAACTCTTCTTCCTTCATTTCCAAGTATTGCAGCACATCTAATAGAAGCAAGTATTGTACACCATCTATTTCAATGGGCGTCAAGGAGGCAAGGTTGGGTTTGCCGACTTGTGGCTGTTTTGAAGAAGATGGCACCATGAGAGCCAACCCTTACTCTGCCACCATCTGATGTTCCTCTTCAACATTTATGAGCTCTTCAATTGGTTCTTTTCCCATTTATGTGATAGCAACAACCTGTGGAGTTGTATCTTCATCGCTCTACTCCTCTAGGGGTGTATCCAATGCAAGGAGGTAAATCGCCAATGCATAATCACACTCCACGAGATTCAAAGGTGATGTACCTAGTGCACTTCCCATGGGAACAATGCATACTCTATGCAAAGGATCCACATGGGCCAGACACCTATTCACCACTTTTTGGTGATTCTTCCTTGCCTGAAATACCATGACCTGTTCCAGAGGCACCCAAGTCATGTTGGATCCCTCGATGGAGTATGTGCAGGTAGCAATGGTGCTCACAAAGTCTTCCAAAACTTAAAGGGGGGATCCAGTGATGCGAGCATGCTTTCAAGTTTGAAGTTCTTAGAGAAAACCTGGAATATCTCGTCACCTTGGTTGGCAAAGATAGTCTCGTGGACCTACTCATCAAAGTGTGCGCGATCATCCATCGTAGCAGGTAAGAGGGATGTGGTGGATATAAAGAGATGAAGAGAGAAAGTGTGAAATGAAACAATGAAACAAGAACTAAACTAGTTCTACCTTAAAAACCTTAAGTTTTGAATCATTAAGGATTGTTCGCATACGATATTTAGTTATGGCTTTACTTATGTCTTTGTAAAGTTTACATGCATATGTAAATGTGTTGATGTGGAAAGTGTATAACAAGTGTATGATTTTGTATAAAAATTCCATGCAAATTTGCAAGCAAAAATATTCTATTGGCCGAAAATCCAAAAATTTATAGGTGTTGGATATTACAACTTGTGGTGTTGGGTTAGGGAGACTCTACTATTTCTAAAATATGTGGAGCCACACACTTTCCGCTGGTAACAGTATCCTTAGCTCGGCTTTGAATTTTCTTGCCTTCTAGTTTAAAATAGAAGCTAACAGGTGGATTCTACATTAACATTGTAATTTCCTGGCGCATCATACTCAAGGGCCAATCATCCTCCATTTGCAACACTTGGGGCTCGTAGCCCTCACAAATGACAGTAACATCCACAGCTGCACTTTCACGCATGTCTTGATCAAGGCACAACCATTTACCCTTGAGCATCCTCCATGTACAATACTTGAACACTAGGCATAAAGTCTGTTGTGTGACATAGTACCTGTAATTGGAAAGGAAAGTTAGCTGATTCATCCCAAAGTGCGATAATAGTCAACTAAGAGAGAAAAATTTTACCTGAAATCCATGTCCCTTGTTGTGACTTGACACTCCACTGTGTCAGGATTGTGAGTTATTTTTTATGTCCAAGTTTTGCCTAGAATCCTTGTTACATAATCCTCTGATGCATTTTTTATGACATACGTGCTTTTGGTACGTCTCAAAACCTTACATTCCTTGAACATGTGTACAAAAATTGCAATTGGTATGAACCAGCTTAGATGTACATTCTTTGAGCCGGTGCTTGGCTTCATAGAATTCAATGTCTACTGAAATTTTTGTGCTACACATGTGCAAAATGTCACTACTACACAATGGCCATTCTATGCTATTGAAGTTTGATATATACATAGACTCAAGGGTTCCATATTCTTGACTCCCCTTGGTCAATATGTACTTGGAGTCATAGAAAAAAACAAGGTCCTTTGCGAGCTGCTTAGTTGTATGCCCCTCAAAGAGCAATCTACCAATTTTGAGGTGGTAACACTTAAAAGAACCAGTGAAACTCTCAACACTTTGCCACTTACAGCAATCCAAAGGGTATACTTCTGTAAATACGAGACAAGTTGTTACATAGATATCATGAAATTTCTCATTCTCAATGAGTTGCAAATACTTACTGTTTGCAATGTTTTATTGAAAGGGCACAGAGGGGCACAATATGTATTTGTTTTTGCATGAATACATGTTGTACAAACACTTCTGTTACAAGGTGAGAATCAACATTCCTTTGTTTGAGAGCTAAAATTTTACCCTTCCAGTGCTTTTATACATCTACAATTGCAGATGCTTTCACCCTGAAAGCTTCCTTCATACTTGGATGCATATGTACCCAAGACGAGCAATGATACGTATCAGTGATCCAATTGCCTTCTTCATCTTTTTTGTTACGTACTTCTATCGAGAGAATACTTATTCTTCTCTCAGGTATTATAAACCTACGCATTAGATGTAAAGAAGTATGTATTAACCCCTAAATAATAAGCAGTGTAAGTTTGTCTAGTAATCACCAATATGCCATACAAATCAACATGGCATTAAGAGATGTTTACACTTTTGTAAAGACACATAAACATCATTATCGAAACGCATGTGGATATATACATCAACACAAATTATAGATTTAATTTCAAGGCATCACTTTAATCATACCATTTACATGAAATGTAATGAAAAGAATAGCACATGAATATCAAAGAATTTTGCCAAAATAAATTTTATTATAATGAAGAGGAATCTGATTTGACTCAATACATTGTATGAAATGTGGGTATTATAGAGTAGTTGTTACAAGGATAGCAGCCACATGGCATGCAAATCTTAATAGGCACATTGGATTGACACCTGAGATATTCTAAGACTCAACACATTGTGTGTTATATGGATGATATGATACAAGAGTTTCATGGATCAATGCCAATTGGCATGGAGATCCAAATGGACACATAGGACCAATAATGTAGAGGATTTTTGAACCATCGACTTCCAGCAAATCCATATCATCTAGCACAAAGAAATCACTCACCACATTAAAATAGTGGATCAAGAATTATATACTTCACCTAAACCTTGTACAATACTTGCATGTACAAAAAAACACATGCACGAATCCCTTTTAACAAAAATACTTGCATGAATCCCTTTTAGCAAAAAATATCTAGATAACTGCATGAATAGAAGCAATACAAAACAAGGCCAATTTACTTATAAGCTGATCTGCTAAAGATAAGATTGAATCATTGCTAATCAAAACCCATTGCAAATGATGGACATAAGAAAACATCAATCCCATCAAAGATAAAAGTCATTAATTAAATGAATAAATTTTGGCACCACAAAATATGGCAGATTTACTTGTAAATTGAGCTACAGAATCTTTGCTCTACCTTGTGTTAAGTGCTGCAATAACAATTAATCTTTAAGTTAGAACTAGCATCAAACCCTATTGTAAAAATAGTAGAAAAGGGATAATGTAGAGAGGAAGAAAGAGAGAGTGTGTGAGTACGTAGGAGAGAGAAAGAAATGAGCACCTATCCAATCTTGCTCGAATTGATCTCTGCAAAAGACAATAGCAAGAGTTAGTATTTACACGAAGGTATACTGAAAAAACAGTAAAAAAGAGGAAAACAGAGAGAGAAAGAGAGAGGGAGAGAGAGATGAGCACTTATGCAATGTCACCCAAAATGATCTCTGCAATAAAATAACAACAAGGGTTATAACTAACATTATGTGGTATTGAAAATTTGTATTGAAAGATATCAATTAAAAAAAACCAAACAGAGAGAGAGAGATTAACACATTTTCCTCTTGCTCCAAATAAACTCTGCAAGAAAACAACAATTAGAACCAATATCAAATTCTATTGAAAACACAACATAAAAGAGAAACAACACATAGAGAGAGAGGGGAAAGAAAGGAGAGAGAGAGAGAGAGAGAGATGAGCACCTCTGTCTCCTGCTCCAAACAACCTTTGCAATAAAACAAAAATAATAGTAAGAAACGACATCAAACCCTATTGAAAAAATAGCAAACAAGAGAAAATGCAAAGAGAGATAGGCACCTCTGTTTTGCCCAAAATCTAGAGCTGCATGGAGAAGAAAGTGCAGAGGTAAACAGAATGCTCAAATCCCTAATTACTCTCAGTAGGGAGCTTCAATGGAGACAAAATTTCACGAGTATAGAGAAGAGAGGGAAAGTGGAATGTTGCTCAACTTTTGGGTCAAACTGATTTCTGAGAGGGAAAAAAACCGAAATTGAAAATTCTCCAAAGAAGGGGGGAAATACGAGGTGAGAGAAACTCAAATTTTGTGTACTATTAATTCTCCCTTTTTTCATAGAAAACCCAAGATTTGGAGAGAGAAGATTCACCCTCTATGGATGTCAACATCTAGCCTTCCTATTGGACAATCCAAAAGGCGCACATCTTAAACTATATTATTTTTAAGGGCCCATTTGTGAGTTCATTTTTTTCCTAATGGTTCTTGTACAAGAACAAGGCCACACTATTACCATCATCCATCTTCACAGCTTTAGCTTCACACCACTTTGTTACGTAGTCTATGCAGTCGAAGATGTATCTATTTTGCTTTCATCTAGTTGGCGGATCAATGGGGCCCACAAAATCAATTCTTCACTTCTCGAATGACTTTAGGGGAAGAATGGGTTGCAGGGGTATGGCACTGGATTTGGTAGGCTTTGCCATTCACTGACAAGCATCACAAAGTTTGCACTAATCATAGGCATCCTTATGGAGGGTTGGCCACCAATATCTTGCAAGTAAGGCCTTTTTGGCTGTTGCTTCTCCTGCGAAGTGTTCACCACATGGCTCATCATGCATGCTTTAAGAATAATTCCAATCTCTTCTCCTGCAAGACATCTTCGCAAGATTTTGTCCTTGCCTTTCTTGTACAGAGCACCACCGAATAGGGTGGTGTAGGGGGCTGATTCCAATAAAAGCTTATTATTCTCATGGCTCGAGGTACCTGAGGGATACTGTTGGATTCCTAGGAGGTTGTCTATATCAACATACCATGGGATAACCGTTTCAACTAGAAACAATAAAGCATTAGGAAGGTCTCGATCATCTTGCTTATCTTCTTCATTGCTTTGAGGGATTCGCAATAGATCATCATCTAGGACATGAGGGCGACCGAGTTTGATAACCACTTCAAAGTCAAACTCTTGAAACAAAAGGAGCCATCTTCTCATTCTTCCCTTCATGTCGGCCTTGTTCATTAGGAAGGATAGGACTTCATGGTCCACGTAGAATTTGAAATGCGTCGACTGTAGATAATGTTGGAACTTCTCCAAAGCAAACACCATTGCTAGATACTCAAGCTCTGTCACTGTGTAGTTCTGCTCTCTATCGGTTACTTTCCAACTTGCATAATAGATTGGTTGATCTAACTTAGAGGGGCTCTTTTGGCATAATACTGCACCTAGGAATTCAATTGATGCATCAGTGTGCACATGGAACTCCTTCATCCAATCGGGAGGCTGCATGATGGGTGCTTCAATCAAACATTGCTTTAGGGTGTTAAATGCCTCGTCACAATCAGTGGTCCATGTAAACTTGGCATATTTTCTTAGGAGTTTATGCAAAGGGATTTCCTTTGTCGCAAACTGTGCAATGAATCTTCTGTAATAGCCCACATGGCCAAGAAATCCCCTCAATTGCTTAAGGTTGGTTAGAGCTATCAAGGCGAAAATCTTCTCAATCTTAGCAGGATCTATTGCTATCCCTTCTACTACAGAGACAATGTGGCCTAGAAGAACTATTGATGAGATACCAAAGACACATTTATTGGGGTTGAGAGAAATCACATACTCTCAACATCTGTCAAAGCACTGCTCTAAGTGTCCCCAATGCTCACGAATTAGGCTATAGACACAAAACTCATCAAGGTACACCTCAATGAAATCATGTAGATGGTTTTGGAAGGCAACCATCATCACTCATTGGAAGGTAGCATGAGCATTACAAAGCCCAGATGGCATCACTCTGTAAGCATAGGTTCCCCATTCAGTTGTGGAGGTTGTTTTGTATTGATCATATTTTGCAATTTGGACTTGATTGTATCTACTGAATCCATCCAAGAGGGAATAGAGCTCATGGCCTACCACTGTGTCCAACACTTGTTTTGTGAAAGGGATAGGAAAATAATTATTCTTCATCTTAGAATTCATCTTTCAGAAGTCCACACATATTCAAAGTTTCCCGTTGTTCTTGGGTACTACCACAATGGGCGAAACCCAATCACTGTTAGCCACTGGATAAATGAACTCAGCTTTAAGGAGCTTCAATAGTTTGACCTTCACCAGAGTAGAATAATTTAGATTCATACACCTTTGTCTTTTCCTCTCACAATTTTGGCATTAGGCTCTAGGTCGATGTGGTGTTGGCATACTATGGGATCAATCCCCTTAAGATCTTTGTATTACCATGCAAACACGTCTAAGTTCTCATTTACTAGGTCTCCCAGGACCAGTAGTTCTTCTTCTAGAAGATTTAGACCTACCTTCAAGTGAAATTTGGTACCCTCAGCATCCACAAATGTCAATTTCTTTTCACCATCCACATCACAGATAAATGTCCCAGATGGACCGCTTCTAAAGGTAGGGATCCAACTCCTTCATGGGAGTGGTCTCCTCTTATGATGATGCACTGGAACTAGTGTCCTCTTTTAATGGAGGCTTAACCTGCTCTTTAGGAAGCCTAAAGGGTATCATTGAGGTTTAGTATTTAGGTTGGGGATGAGTTACTTCTTGGCTCAAGGATTCGTCTTCTGAGGATACATCCAAGAACGTCACATAACATCAACCTTCTGCATTCTGTTTGAGCTGCCAAACTGGGGGTTGTTGGCAAGGTGCATCGTCATCATCTTCTTTGATAAAGGGTAACTTTGGATGACAAGAGCCACTGCTGAAGGAAGACCTATTCTCTTAATCCATTTCTTATAAAGGCTTTGCTCATGACGTGATTCATTAATTAGTCAAAAGGGTACTATAATCATTCTGTCAAACAAAAAGGAATCTTTTTCTTTTGAGGCTTTAGGAACTTCTTCCTCATCTCCACCTTTTGTGAGTAGGATAGATCCTTCTACCTTTTTTTGTACTCTTCTTTAGCATTATCACCTTCATACTCTTCAAGTTCTGTTTCTACATCTGTGGGTGCTCTATAAGAGAAAAACAAGCTCTCTATTATGTCTTCTCTTTCTGCTTATGTCTGTGTATCTGTCTCTGTCTCTACTCCTATCTTTGTCTTTGGATCTATCTCTGCGAGTGCCATGTAACAGGGATAACAATACATCCATGCTTCTATTTCGTTGTCAGATGTGATTTCAAAAGTTAATTTGGGTTCAAGCAGAAGGTATTCTCCCATGGACAAAGAATTTTCTTCTTTTGGTAGTTGGCTTACAGTGCCCACTGTTAGAGACTGTGCCTCTGTTTTCTTGTGAAAGATCTATTTGATGGCCTCTACATCTCTTGATGTACCATCTGTTACTTCATTGGAGGAGTCAGTTATGACTTTGATGGATGTGGATCCATTGCCTTTTTGAGATCCATACAACTTTAATAGTACCTTGTTGGGTCCTCTGCCTAGGGTTAGGGTTCCTTTGAACTAGTCTGTCCTTGCTCTTGCTTTGAAAAGCCAAGGTCTTGCCAACAACAAAGGATATGAGGTTCTGTAGGAATTTGGTTTGACCACTAGATATGTCAATCAATAATCCCTTCCTATGAGGGTTATCTTTACCTATGGGAGGATGCCCAACGGTTTGATTCTACTTTGGTTTAATATGATAAGCCACTCTGTAGGTCGCATTCCTTGCAAGCCTAGATCCTTCATTGTCACATCCGTCATTATGTTTATTGATGAGCCTCCATCAATCAATACATCTGCAATAAAGCATCCTTCAATCCATATGCCAATCTCTCTACTTCCTTCACAGATTTTGAGGCTCTATTGAACTTGGTCACCACTAAGGGAACAATTCTTAGGCCTTTTCTTCTTGCAAGTATACTTTTGAATTTCTTTCGATAGCTAGGAGACAACATCAAGAACTGTTAGAATGTTAAGTTTGGTTTAAAAGTGTTTAGGTCTTTGACCAAATTATACTCTTTGATAGGATCCACATGATTTTCCAATTGGCTAAGAAATAGGGCCACGCATTTTGATTCAGAGCTCCTATTGAGATTTGGGGTTGTTTATTCCAATGGGTATGATTCCACTGTTGTTGAGTCGCCATTGGAGGAACTGTTTGAGACCACTGTTGTTGTGGTTGAACCATCATTTGAGGCATTTTTGTCTCTGCGGCCATTGTGGATTAGGTGCATTGTACTATGAAATTGTTCGCATCTGGGGGTAGGGGTAGGGAACTATCCCTGGGACTGCATTTGGTGGGTATACCATTCCTGGCATGGGAGGAGGTAAGACTTGTCTTCCTGAGGTCATTGACAACCTTGCTTCAACTTCATCATATAGTCTTGCACCTTCCACTGTAGCTTGCAGATTGATTGGTCTTCTCAATTCCACGAACTTGCAAACTTTTGGTTGTAGGCCTCTAAGGAACACTCCTTTCTGGATGCCTTCATCCAAATGATGATTGGTCCATCTCTTCAGGATGGATTCCATTTGCGAGACACAAGCTTCTACTCTTTCTTTAGAGAACCAACTTAGGTTCATGAACTCCTCTCGCATCCTCTCTTCAAAACCTTCACATCTAAATTTAGTGAGGAAGGTGAACTTCAGGTCATTCTATGTGCCAAAGCTATTGTTGCTTGTCTCTCATACCACTGAAACACCGTGCCCTTGAAAGTAGCGAAGAATATTGCTAACCGATGCTCTCTTGCATTATTAGCCACACATGCTACCATAAACTCTACTACATGAAGATCAGGGTTTTCATTCTACTTTCCCTTAAAATTTGGCAATGGGAGTAGATTTGCTGGCCTATCATCAATATTTCCAAGATAAATTTGACTAGGATGGGGACCTTGAGTCACCATGGGGACTTCTGTGAAGAGTGCTTTTAAGGTGTCAAAGGAGGCTTTTGCTCTGCAAGCTCATTCTCGCCTTTGATTTTTTCCTTCTCTCTTATCACATACCTTTGGACTCATTCTAGTGCTTGCCTCTTGATTGCATCCTTCATCAGGGGGTTGGATCCAGCCAGTTGGTCTGCACTCAACAGAACAGAATCAGAGGGGGCTTTAGTCTCTGGAGGACTCTCTGGCCAACATCTTTTCCACTTCCTTCTTCTCTCTGTCTTTGAATTCATCTTTCAAACCACTACAGAGGGGGAGATATTCTATTCTGAAGGTATCAAAACTCATTCTTTTGAAGATCATTGTTGTGCCATCATCATAATAATGCTAGCTTCTGATGGTTTCAATAGTATATGTTGTGAAGAATACTCTGTCTATCAACTTTCAGTGGGTGGCTAATTGAACAAATAGGAGATTGTCAGTGCACCATGCATCCCACGTGCCGTGATGTTGAGCATCCATGAACAAATTCCAACTCTTATCTTTCTTGTTTTTGTGAACCTCCACTAACCACAACACCTGACGCTTCTTCACGATCTCCCACTTGATGATGTCTCAAAAATTCTCAATGAATGCCAAATCTTCCATGGATAGTCATTCTCTCTATTTCCGTACTTCAGTTTGTTCCCAAACAATTTGCCACCAAGATGCAAGTTTCTGTTGCTTCAACATGAAGAGGAAATAGTCTACCACATTGAGCCTACATCATGATGGTAATGTGTTTTTGCCATTGTGGGATGAACTTCTTGTGGAAAGTGGCTTTGTTAATGAGAGTCTCTAGCTCTTCAATGGAAGAATGAACTTTGCAAACATTCATTGAATTCTCCTCTTCTTGGCAATGCCATTTCCTTCATTTTCAGCCTCTTCTGATGCTTGTTGATGGCAATTTTTCTCGGCTGCACACAAAAACATGGAGCACCAAGAGAGACACCAAGGAAAAGGGATTTCAACTACAAGAAAATCTATCTTATAACATCAACAAGCTTTTGTTTCATTCTTTAGAGAACCACAACAAGGAAAAGAACAAATCTTCATGCAGCATTATAGTAGATATCTCCTACGAATTTGATAGAATCAACCATAATCTTTAACATCTTCATAGAATCCATAAAAATTTATAAGAACACAAAATAATACACCACTTTTAAATGAAAATAAATCACATATGATTCATCTTCATTGTCTTCATAGTTTTCTCTCATAGTCTCTCATAGATAGATACATTGTTTAGCATAGAATTGGCTATCTTTGACTCTCTCAATCAATAGTACATCATCTCCTCACTACAATACTCAATAATCACTCATAATAATCCTTCTTAGGTCGTGGATATTCCTTGCAAGATGTGTGTTTGATATGAAAGGTTACCAGAGCCACTATAGTGACTTCATAGCTCATCACTGTCACTTCACTCCAGTCTTCTCTTGAGTCTTCAACAACTACTTCTTCCACTTCCTTGAGCTCTTTTGAACTTACATTCACCTCTTTCAAAGACTAAAAAACTTTTCCAAAGTCACACGTACATTCCACAGAACACTTACAAAAGATCTATAGAATAGAACATAACAGAAACAGAGCAAGAATAGAGGCTCTACAGAAGCTCAACAGAGGGTTACAAAAGGTCAATAGAAAACATCAAAACCTCATCACTCATACTAAAACCATTCCAAACTATCCAAAAACATTCAATGAGCTTTCAAAAGACCTCAACCCTCATCAATCATCAATCCATGCTTCATATAAAAGAAAATCAGAACAAAACAGAAGTTATCAAAACCAATCAGAACCTCAACAAAATACTATCGGAACATCATGGAACCTCATATTTCTACTAAGAATCATCATGAGCTTCCAAAACATAATCAATATAATCCAAAACACTCTCAAACACTTCTAAAACAACTAATCATCACTCAAAATCCATCAAAAACCAACAACTCATGCCTCAAAAACAACAAAAATCAACCAAAAAATCTAGTCATTTGAGCATTCAATAACTCACTACTTTTCAAGCCCTCGTGAATAAAATATTACAGCCCTTCTTATTCAAAAAGGTCATTTTTTTCTTTGATGATACCCATATCTATAGCAAATCTAAGGATGAGCATTTGAAGCATATGTGAGAGGTCTTTGATACATTACAAAGGCACACTCTCTTTGCTATGATGATCAAGTGTTCTTTCATAGAAGATGAAGTTGAATACTTAGATCATGTTATGGGAGAGCAAGGCATTTGTAATATTTCCGCAGGAAATATTAATGATCCTAGACCCCGCACATCCCGCGCAAGAGCAACTTAAAGCAATATCCCACAACAATAAAAGTCGATGGCTAAGTGTTCCCTTCGCGTGCATCAACCAAACTCAGCCCGCGTTGCGCATAAGAGACCATGGCTAAAGACCCGAAGTTCCATGCGGGAATACCCTTCTTGGGGAAAAAAAAAAAGATAATGAATTAGTGCAAATATTTTTAAAACTCCCCTCCCCTTCAGCCGTTGCATGGCAGGGGAGAGGAGTGTGAGAGGGAGTATGAGCTAAGTGGAGTAGAGAGGAGCATGGGTGTTAAGAATCACGTGGTGGGGGGACTTGCTCAAGATGCTGCACCGAACATACACAGAATGCACAAGGAGAAGCTCACTCAAGAGACAAGAAGAGAGATGGAGGCCAAAACGTTTTCTTGCTGGTTTCTTCTTCTTCTTCCACACTCATTACAATGTACACAAAGTATAGATAAGATACAACATAAAGGAAAGTGGCCTACTAAGTCAAACAATGCATAACCGACTACACTAGTCGATTGGCGCTCTGCAACCTGTTTGCAGATAAACCTTATGTTTGCTTCCTGCAAACACCTCAAGAATTACAGATTCGCAATCTGTACTTCCATGAAGGGTAGTTGTTCTTGTCGAGCTTCTCAATGATGGGGCTTCCACTATTCTCTGCCATTATCATAAAACTAATACCAAACAGCAAGCAAATCTTCTGCAACCCTCGACCTGTAGTACACAGCAATACACTAGACAACCTTTTTCACTATCTACTCAACAATACATGCAATTTGCAACTTTTTTGCAGATAAAACTTATGTTTGATTCCTGCAAACACCTCAAGAATTACAGATTCGCAATCTGTAACCTACGCACCCACTTTCGGTCAAAACAGTCGAAATCACAGTGTATCCTGAAACTGTTGTTCGCAACCTTGCGGCTCTAAAACGGGGCCTGAAACGGCCTTAGATGCCCAAAATAACTGCGGGAAGCCTATAGAGCCTATCTGCAGAATACATAGCGCTCTTTATGCACACCAAATCTCACTACAATCTGAGATTTTTGCTATGCCCTGCTTCCGGTGCCTCCGCAGGCAATATCCAAGAGAAAGAGTGGAAGGATGGGAGAGCTTCTTACCCGTGGCTTGCTTGCTCGAACCTTACTTCTTCTCCTTCACTTCAGCCTTCAAAATCAGCCTCTCTCAGTGGCGCGGCTCTGATACCATGTCAAGAATCGCGTGGTGGGGGGACTTGCTCAAGATGCTGCGCTGAACATACACAGAATGCACAAGGAGAAGCTCACTCAAGAGACAAGAAGAGAGATGGAGGCCAAAAAGTTTTCTTACTAGTTTCTTCTTCTTCTTCCACACTCATTACAATGTACACAAAGTATAGATAAGATACAATATAAAGGAAAGTGGCCTACTAAGTCAAACAATGCATAATTGACTACACTAGTCGACTGGTGCTATAACTATGCCAGCTGTAAATAGGTATAACAACTTGAATATAATAAGTAATGAGTCAGTGGCCATGTGAGAGTCATAATGACCACCGACGTGCTAAGTATAGATGTGTGGACCCATCTAACCAGGCAGTCCATCATCAATGTCCTCATGGGGAGGGGATCATGCCACCCTCCACGTGTGTGGCTACCCCCCCTTCAAAGCCTATAAGAATCCCCCAAGCTAGAGGGAGGGGAGAGACAGAGGGAGGATGTCATCATCATCATCTACGCCATCATCATAATCATCATCACCGTCATCTTCACTTCCATCCTCATCATCTCCCTCATCAACACTCTCTCTCCACGTCATTTCTCTGAGCATAGAAGCTTGGAAGCTTCTTTGGAAGCTTCCATTAAAAGCTTCCATAGGCCCTATTCACCCATGCCTTCCTCGGGTTTTTAAAACCAAGTTTGTAAGGCCGATTCCTGCGAAGAGGAGTAAAATTATGGGCAGTAGGGAGTTTGGATCATTGGACAAAGGGCAAGGGGAGTTTGCTGAGTCAAGATCTACATCCACGATGGCTTCTAAGCAAAAGTTGTGAGGCGTACACACGGGAGCTTCTACTCTGAGTACGCGAGTGGACAACACCCCGAATCTTAACGCCCAGGTTTCGATTAATTCCCTACATGAAAAGGATGCATTTGAGCATGTCTTTAATTCACGTAGGCAAGTTTGAATACATTGGAAAATTTATATATACTTGCATCGAATTACCAAGTAAGTTGCATGACGACTACTTCATGGTCATGGTAGTTCATTCTTGAACACATATTGCATAAGTTAAAAGATGGATTTATCTAAAGGCATCCTTGTTGCCTCGCGAAAAGAACATCGCATAATGCACTTAGGTAATAATTTCCTAGCTGTGTTTTGTGTATAAAATCATCGTAGATGCCCATTGAATGATGTCCAAATGGTCACAATGCATGGAAATTTGCATGCGAAGATGGTTGCATTTTAGGTTGGGTTAAGTGCTAGAGGAAGGATTAATTTAATGATGGACTCATGGTATTCGCTCAAGCGTGGAGTTCTCTATCAAAGTTTGAATGCATCTTCATTAAAAATATTAAAGCTTGATTTCGTTGCATCAACGTAGGGCTATAAGAGTTAGTTCCGAATTGTCAATCATTATAGTTTATGCAAGGAAAAGTAATGATCATTGTAGATCTTATAGCGGCATAAAAGAAAAAAGTCTATGGTCTTCAAAATCCATATTTGCTTGGAATGTTATATCTTGCAGTTATTTGCATCTTCTAGGGAAAGGTACTTGCTAATTTAGAAGGAAGTAATTGGATCCTTAAAAAGGATGATCGTCTCTAATCGTGGGTTAATTAAAGCAACTAAGTAATTCGCGTATAGTTGAGTAGCTCACGTGAAAATCATAAAGGTACAATTAGATTGCTTATGACGATCACCTCAAAGTGCTAGGTAGGATTAAGTTATATTAAAATTTTGCCTAATATCGCACTTGCGATGCCGATTTAGGACTTTCGATCCCAAAGATCCTATCCACATTCACGGAATGTTAGGGTTAGCTTATCGCCGTGCAAGAATGATCTAGGGCTCACACCCTAGGGATAAATTGACCAAATGCTAGATTTCCACAAGGGAACTAGGAACCCTAGGGCATCAGCCTAGTAGAGTTAGGGTTGGATTGGGTCAATAGGACTCCCAAACCCTATATCTTGGTCAAAGGTATTCTTGACCAAGGGATACTGTGTGATGGAAGAAATAATCCCACGAGTTAGGCGCGACACTTATCTCGTGCAAAAAGTTGCAACGTCGCATGATTTTGTGTCTAATTCACAAAATTAGTATTGTCACTCCTTAGAACAAGGTTGGCGAGTTCTAAGTACAAGTCTAATTTTCTAGAGGATGAATAGTCATCCTGCTATATCACCCTTCCTTGGGGCTGATTTGCCAAGTTAGGGTAATTATGAATTGCCTAGCAAGCAACTAACCAATCAAGTGAGGACAACGGGGTTGTCCAGGATTTATTGACCATAATATATGGAAACCTAAAGTATTGATAATTTGGGTTAACAGGGTATAAACCCTAACCCAAGTATAAAGGGTAAACAAGCAACTTAGCTTATGAGACCCTTGGGATCTTGCCAAGTCGAAATTGATCTCGAATCAAATGCTGGATGTATTCGGAGAGAAGGAATTATACCTTAGCAGTTGGCCATATAAGTGACCACTAGAGTGCTTGTGTTTGTACCTTTAGGAGCACTGTTTGTTCTTCTTTTCTCAAGGAACTAATGCTGGAAAATAATTAATGCTTCAGGTTGAAAGCCTGGAGAGAGAGGCAACATTAGTTACCCCCGACTGTCTGCTTGACCCTATCCAAGGGGGTTGTTAGCTGCGCCAATACGTGGACCGAACCCACTGCGAGAGGTCTCTCTGTGGGTGCTACTTGGAGCAGGAGGACGCTTGGGTGCCAAGGGGGGATCTGGCCGTAAATCCCTTGCCTTTGGGTTCTGTACAGGAGGCCAACGTGACTCGAGATGGGATCTCGAGGCCCGCATACTATTCAATGGGTGAAAACTTGGAATAGCAATCCCTGAGGATTGCTAGGATAACCTTTGAGTAGATTATGGAATTGCCTTCGGGCGGATTATGGAATAGCCTTCAGGTGGATTATATGATGTGTTCCAAAGACTGATAAATAAAGATCAAATATTGAAAAGGAACTTGCTTGACATTGTTTTTCTATGTCAGTGCCTAAGTTACGTGAAGGAACCAGTGATTAATTGATTAATTAAGGAAGCTGTTTTTGCTTGTCAAACTAATTGTGGTAGGTAATTAGATAACTAAAGCAACCTGAGGAAAGTGCGGTGGATGTGACCCTGGAAGGGTGGTCCTGGTTGGCCGAGAACTTTTCTCAAAGGAATTGATAGCGAGGTAACAATGACCTAGAACCTAGAACTTTTCTCAAAGGAATTGATAGCGAGGTAACAATGACCCGATTTATACTATTTTAGGGGAACGGAATGGGATTATGCCTTACGGGCAAAGAGGTTGAGCTTTGCATCCCTCTCGTTTCCCATTCTCCTTGAACCAAGTGCAGTATAAATCCGCTTCGACCTTGATGTTTTTGCGTAAAGTAGTTTGTCTGGGGCTCGACGCTAGCTACCTTCTAGGAACTTGACCATTAGGAAAACCGTGATTCAGGCCAGTCCTAAGTGGGAATGGCCGAAATGCTTCAACTTTGTGGTGGCAGACTCGGGAAGACCTAGATCACAAACCCCGTGACATTCCATGGGAGTGTCGAGCGGCACTTTCTAGCCTCTCTTCCCGATGAGATGCTAAGACGTGTCGTACAAGTAGACAGGGGGACACGTTATAGTTGGTATTAAAGAGAACCAACGGATCTAATATTTACAAAAAAACTTAATGAGGAGAAGTAGAGCAAATGTTGTTGTTAAGAACATTTCCTTACTTACTTATCAATGCTGACCTGCAGAGTCGCGAAGCATGGAACAAATTCTTGGTGTTTGAGGTTATGTTTATGACAGTGATGCGTGCTTCGGATTATCGACGAAGGCTAGGTATGATGAATATCCTAGACCGCATCTACAATCCTTCACCCCTATACGTGGAACGTAGATGGACAGGTGATTCAAGAATTTATTACATAGCTACCCACCGACTTGCATACCTTCGAACCAACTTGAAGAGAATCAAGTGGATGGAGGACTTAAAGATCGTGAAGCTATTCATCTTTATTGAGGCTCATGCAAACGCAACCCTACATGTCGACGGTTGAAAGGTTAAGCAGAACGAGTATGTGTACGAGGAAGTGACTCGAATAATCCCTGCTGATAGAATCAAGGTGTTGGGACGTTATGAGAAGAATGGGTATCAAAGGAAGGGATACCCTAAGCTTCCTATGACCTATCGATTCCTGAAAATCCATGACCCCAATCCATATTATTACTCAATTCCCGTAGCTGAATGTAACACAATCTTATTATTCCCAAATTAATGTAACAACTTGTTCTACCTCCCAAATAAATGTACTCGAAAGGGCTATGCCCACATGAATGAAATAGACTTTTTATCAATGACTGTCTTGGCTGCAAGTGTTGGTAAAGGAATTAAGTGATTAGATCACTTGGCTAAAAGCTGAACTGGGCATGTTAATGTAATGTGAGAAACGATTAGCAAGAAGTTTGAAGTGATAATTGATTGTAGCACACTTGCCTTAGAATGTGTGCTTATGCAAGAAGGTCATCTTGTAGCATACTCTTCAAGGAAAGTGAAGAGCCATGAAAGGAACTATGCTACCCATGATCTGGAACTGTTGGTTATCATCCATGCTCTCAAACTTTGGAGACACTACTTGCTGGGTAACAAATTTACCTTAGTGACAGACCACAAGAGTCTTAAATGGATTTTCACCCAGAATTAGCTCAATATGAGGCAACGTCGATTGAAGTGCTGTGACTTTGAAATCAAATACTGGCCTGCAAAAGGAGAATGTAGTTGCCGATGCACTCAGTCGCAAGGCATTTCTGAATTCTCTGATTTTGCAAGATCCATCAACGGCCAGATCTCTAGCCATAAAGGTATCCATGCCAAACAACCCAATTCTTGAGCTAGCTAAAGAAGAGGCATGCCATGACCCAATCTATTAGAAATTGCTAAGGGAGATCCCTATCAAAGATCAAGACCCAAAACTACAAACAAAGTATCAAGAATTCTCTATCAATAGTGGACTTGTCTACTATAGAACGAGATTATGTATCCCGGCAAGCCAATCACTCAAGAAAAAGATACTTTGGGAAGCCCATGACTCCCCTTTCTCAGGACATCCTGGCTATGCCAAGACCCTCAATGCGGTTAGAAAGAGCTATTATTGGGATAGGCTCAAAGGTGATGTTCTCAAATATGTCATTGAATGTTTGTCTTGTCAATGCATTAAGGCTGAACATGTCAAAATGCCAGGGAAATTGCAACCACTTGACATTCCCCAAATGAAATGGGAATTCATTAGTATGGACTTTGTTGTTGGCCTGCCCCAAGTTCAGGGGGGATACAACTCCATTATGGTCGTGGTGGATATGCTCACCAAGGTTGCACATCTTATCCCTGTTAAGACAAACTATAAAGCCTCAGATATTGCAAGGCTATTCATCAAGGAAATATTCAAACTACATGGGTTACCCAGAAGAATCATTAGTGATCATGACTCTCTCTTCACATCACACTTCTGGAGGGCTATCTTCGAGGCCATTGGGACTCAACTCTGTTTCAGTACAACTTATCATCCCCAAACTTATGGTCAAACAGAATGAGTCAACCAGGTCATTGAGAATATGCTTAGGGCACACTGTTGCCACGAACCCAAAAAGTGGATTCAATATTTGCCTCCTAAAATCCAGCTCTTAGGTGTACATAATAAGTTCCTAAGGTCAAATGGAGGGAAATAATATCTCTCAAATGAGTTCAATAATCTTTTGAAGCAGCATGGAATTCAGAGGCAATTTTCATGTAGATACACTTTGCAATAAAATGGTGTTGTTGAAAGGAAGAACATGCACATTGTAGAAACTGCATGAGCCTTGATGATTGGAAAAAAATACCTCATTATTATTGGACTAAATATATCTTTACATTTGTGTATATCATGAACGAGACTCCCACTATTACAATGCATAATGTGCCACTAGAGGAAAAGTTTACTTGCAAAAGAAACTAGATTTATCACATGTTAAGGTACTTGTATGCATTGCATATGTGCATGTTCTTAATGAACTAATAAAGATATTGGATTCTAAAGCTAAAAGTGTATATGTGTAGGCTGTTCACTTGAGAAAAAGGGTTTTAGGTGTTACAATCCAATTACATGCAAGTTACAGTGTGACTAGAGATGTTATGTTTGATGAGATGAGTAGTTGTTACGCTATTGAAAACAAGTTGTTGTAGATGATGCAAAAGAAAAGGTGATTTAAAAAACTATAGATCCACAATCACAAACATTGAGTGGGTCAAAAGAGTCCTCTTCTTATAGTTCTATTGAGAGACCATGGACTGGCATGTTGTGTGAATAGCACTCCTACAAGTATAAAAAATATATCACACAAGGGAAAAGAAAAGGTGGTTGAGTCACTTAGTGTGCTAGATGTTTCTCCAAGCTATTTGCCTGTAGATGGTGATTCTGATGGCTCAAATTGGGGTATAGATAAGGAGTTTGGTATTCTAGTGCTTTGTATGCTTGGTATAAGTAAAACCAAGGCTAATGCAAAAGGATCATAGAGTGCTCCACAAGTGTGGAGATCAACAAGAGTAAGGTATCATATAAACAGGTTGACCTATGATGGTTATGTTACTTTCCATTATGTTTATATGATAAAGATTATAAAATCAATTGAGCCCATTTGTTTTGAGTAAGCTATTGGTCATGTGCATTGGAAGAAAGACATGGATAAAGAAATGGCCACATTAGATATAAATCAGACTTGGGACTTAGCGCCACTACCTGAGGGACAGAAAGATGTAGGTTGAAAGTGGGTTTACAAATTAAAACATAACACAGAGGATAGTGTGAGCAAGTATAACACATGAGTAGTTTACAAAGGTTATGCACAAACTTATAGTATTAATTATAAGGAGACACTTGCTTCAATGGCAAACATGAAAAATGTAAGAGCTATCATTATAGTGGCTATAGAAAGAGGTTATATTTGGTATTAAATGGATGTAAAGAATGCATTCTTGCATGGTGAGTCACAAGAAACAATGTGCATGGAGTAGCCACAAGGTTATGAGAGTATGGCTTATAATTGGTGTGTGTAAGCTATGCAAAGCCTTGTATGGCTAAAAGAGGCACCAAGAGCATATCATGAATAGTGGTGGCTATGTATTTTCCTTTGGGAGAGACTTGGAGCAATAAGAAACACCCATTGTTGCATTATTGAGTACAAAGGTATTGTTATGGCAGTATAGGGATGTTGCTATTGCACCATGTGAGGCAACTTGGATGCAAAAGCTACTTGATGATTTGGGGATACATATAGAGAGGAGAGTTGTCATTTATTATGAAAACATGAGAAATATATAGTTTGTTAGGAACCCAATGTTTCATGAATGCATGAAACACCTTGAGGTTCACTACCATTTTATGAGAGAGTGGGTCTTGGCAATGACATTACTAATATATGTGAGCACACAAGAGCACACTGCAAATATTTTCACCAATGCCCTATGAGCAAAAAAGCTTCCACATTTTTGAAGCTTACTTAGAGTATAGGTGATTGAGTTAAGGTTAAGAGGGAGTGTTAAGATTTCAAGCTCAACAAAAGTTGACAATCACATACTTGGATGACCGTTTCTATATTCATATCGCTGATGTGGTCGGTTCCTACATCAACATATCATTCTAGTGATACTTTACAACTAGACATTAGTTATTCCACCTACCTAAGCTACATGATATCTATCCAATCATCTTTCTACTTAGCATGTTAACACTGTGGGTTGCTTGTATACTATGTATATTGTGATCTTTCTTATTGGAGGTAGACTCATATAGTGAAAAATAAGAAGAAACACTAGGGTTGCAGCTTCCTATCTTGTGTGTATTCTCTTTGTGTACTTTTTGTCTTGCAAGAGCTGAAGCTCTCTCTCAATTTCTCTCTTCCAATTTTCAAAGGATAGCATTCCAGGACTACCCTCACCCAAAAGTGAACCTAAGTCAACATAGAGGACATGCTAGACTATCTGGACATACATCTAGGTGATAACCCATCCCCACATAAGGCTCACTAACCCTAAGAGAAACCCCAAGACAACTTGCTATCACTTAGGACCCTCTACTATCAAAGATAAACACACTCATTTCCCTTTATTTTTCTAGTCCATTGACATATATATTTTCTATTTTTTAAGTGGGTATGGCATGTCGACCATTTGTTATTCTAGCATGCCTTAAGGAGATCAAGGCATGTACTTGAACCTAGAAACCTACCAAAATTTCACAAGGTGGCATATAGATTTTGTTTTCCTTATTTTTTTCCTTAAAACCCCATGTTAGATCTGATCCCAAGGAAGACAAGGCATTGGCTCGAGGCCTTACTCAAAGGAACCTACCAGGGCCCTCATGAGGCAACAAGCATCTTCTAACACTTATATTCTCATTTTTACCATGATGGGACTTTATTATGTTAGAGGACTAGCTAGTGACTCCCACCTAGGCTATCTACCCTATTGAAGGAAAGTGGTAGTCTATTAAGTGCCAAGTTAGCTAAGATGACACACATGCTCAACTTATTAGCATCCTCAAGAAAGAAGAAGTGACAAAGGTATCCCCCTCAAGAAGCCCACTCAATCCCTAGCCTAGATCTCATCTTTAGATCCATGTAACTTGTTTCATAGAGTTCCTACCTCCTTGGCTCAAAAGAAAACGATAGAGAAACAAATAACAAGGTGGTAGAGACACCTAGTGCAAAATAGGATTGCATTGTAGCACATAAAACCCTCCTTGATTGCAAATGAACTAACTTGAAAAATAACACTAGTCAACAATCCACATCTTAAAAGCACGTGCATCAATGAATGAAATAAGTAACCATTTTATCCTAATGAAATATGTCTAAGCAACAAATTCTCAATGATATAACATGGAGACCATTCTTTTAATCTCTATAAAATTATGTGAATATGCAATCTCTTGGAAATTTGGTATTTCCAAAATGTCACAAGCTCAAAAGCATCTCTTTGGAAGATGTTAGTATAGTGTGAGTATGATTGTGTGTGAGGGAGAATGTGTGTGAAGAGAAAAAAAGAGAAAATAGAAAAGCTAGATGCAAAAGTAGAAATGTATTCATATTAATAGATCCAAGTGTTGGTGTGTTACATTGAGAATGAGCCTCTTATATAGGCTAAGGCAAGTGGCTTGTTTAAATCTTGAGTGATGTCATGGATCCAACTACTTTTCTCAAAAGGGTTTAGATAAATCCCCCCTTTTTCCAACAACTAAAGAGGATTCACATGAGCGTATTAGAGAAGAATATTCCAACACCCTCCTTGGCTTGAATAATAGGCAAGAGACAGATAAAGAGTACATGGGATAATTGGGCTAGGTGGTACTCACTTTAACAAGGAAAAATAACACCTCGAACATCAAAAGAGGAAGTCCATAATTACAAATGTCAAATTCCTTCTAGTATTTGTGAAGACCAAGATTACGAAGAAAGACTTATAGAACTTAAAACAACAAGTCAAGAATACTAGGAAAACTACTTTTTAAAATTAAACAACAAGTCCAAGATACAAGGCAAAATAATTTTGGAACTTAGGAACTTAAATAGTACGTCTAGGACTACAAAACAAGTAGTGAAGAGATACCGTGGGAGTGCCAACTCTATTGCATTGACGGAGAATCCGTATTGTTGTTGATTGTACAAGGATGAGCTTAGTTAGACAGTAGCTTGATTTAAAAGATGGCTTCCAATGATTACATTGGCTACATCAGGTCAATACGACTCCTAGCTGTAAAGCATATGCTATCGTGAGGTGGAGGATATTGGTATAGACTCGACTAATACCTTGTAAAGTTGCCAAAGCTCTAAATCTGTCAAGCATGTACAATGTGAAGCACACTAATGTAGAAGTTGAATGATGGGACCTAAAATGGGCTGCATTGGCTATGGCACTAGCCAGACCTCATGCATACAATAGACAATCCCACCACACGGTCTTGTAGGCCAGGAGCGTCTAAGACTCACTCTACACTAAATGCTAATGTTGATTCTGCGTTTCTATTAGGTCATAGTCCAATGTTTACCATCCCTTATCCTTAGAGGGAGATCCCATAACATATAGGCATAATACCTCATAGCACAAACATAGGGAAGCACCTCTCGGCTGACTGTCGCGGCTCCACTATGACTCTCCTACACCTCAGGGATTGTCCCCAAGATGTGTCGCTGCAACATAAAGTACACACGATACACACTTCACTCTTTCATTTTGAACGCATTCCAGGAGATACTATGTGTCCTTACCAAACAATTCCCTAAGGAAATGATCGACTAACCTACAGATTAGGTTATCTCACACACTCAAGGTCATCATAATGGAAAATAGGTGCTATGCATCCATTTCTTGATATCCTGATACCATGGTTGATATGCACATGCAAAAGTGGATGATCCTAATGTGATCAAACATAATTTTCAATAAAAAATGTATCATGCACAACCGGCCTTTCCAATGCTCATTTACTAACTCGTTGCAACGATGTAAGGATAACACCGAGACAACGCTCATGCTACTATCCTCTTAATTAAAATACAATGAACTCTATATCATGATATACATCAGAGAAATTAGCAATAAACAACATCCAAATCGCATCAGTCAAACACCCCACCCCCTACTTTTAGGTAGTGTTTCTATTGCATAGGTGTAGGGGTTCATTTTGTCATATTTGATGTATGAAAAGCAATAAATCACGAACTTTGACAAAGAGATAGAAAATTAAGGCTAAACCTCATGCTTTTCCACTGCCATACATTCACAAACACTCATTATATTTTTCCTTATTTTTTATGAATCATATTTCCATTTTTTCCCTATTTTTTCTTATTTTTTAGTATTTATTTGACAATAATCACTATTATTTTTTTATTTTCCTTGTACCAATCACTTCAGCATACTAAAATTCAATTTAATTTTCCATTTTTCCACATAGGAACACATTTTACCCACCCGAAATGACAAAACCATCATTTTACCCTTATAAATCGCATTTCGGGTTTTGCGAGATTTAAATAGCACATGTAAATCATTATAAAATCAGAATTTTTTGATAGAAAACAATTAAACATAATGCAACCAACACTCAAACAAATTGTTATCACATAAGAACATCATTTCCATCATAAAATGTCAAAAAAGCTTCATTTCCTTCATAAAAATTGGTCATACCGTGTTTCTACGAAACCCCACATGCATTGAATGACTGCGTGACCAGTGGACGGAACCTCCATTGCTCTCAATTCCATGGTGCACATCAATCTTTAGCATCTCCATTAATCTCCATCATCATTTGCTTCAATCTCCTTCCCTATTCTTCCTTCAAGGTAATGCACATGAACAGCCCACAGAGGGGAGAGAGAGAGGAGAGAGAAATATTGATTTCTGATCTTCCCATCCAGGCAACCATTTCACGAGTTGAAGGTGGCGATGGAGAGCGAAGAAACAGGGTAGATCATTGCTACAATTGGAAGGGGGGTTGTTCTTCAGCCCCCCATCTCAATTTTTCCATGGAGAAGGGGAGTATGGCGCCATTTTTTCTGTACACAGAAAAAAACGCCCCCCCCCCCCCCCCCCACCCCCCACGAAATCAATTTTTGGGGTGGTCCCAAAGGTCACCCCTTTTGAATTCTTGTTTTGGGGCCTCCCCTTCACACCAATTTTGCCATTTGCCCGCAGTCTTTGGCCTCATCAACGTTCGATTCGAGATCCGAAAAATCCTGTGCATTCGTCTCAAGGTCCCGCACTGCCTGGCACTTCTCGAAGTCTCATCCGACATTCTGGGAAATTATCAAAATTTCCCAACTATCACTTGGTGGGTCTTTAAAGCACTTTTGGCACCCGTCGATTACTTGTTGCTTAAAATCAATTTGATTGCCTATGCCACCTTCGACGAAGTTTATTTTTCCCTTGAAATACGAATTTTTTGGCAAATTTTGAGTATGTTTTCCCTGGAAATCCACCACTCATTGGCGACCATGGGATAGGGCGATGCAGCCCGTTAAATCCCATGAACAGATCTGCACATAAATACAACCATAAAGAGCATCAAGCTGATACAAAAAAGACTCATCAAAACACATCACAGCTTTCACCCTACCCCCTGCCATCAAAATCAAGGCATGAAATCCACAAGGAGTAGGTTGAGCATAATTTGACAAAGAGTCTAAAGCTAGTCACTAACCAAGTGTTCCAACATAGCCAAGCTAGAAAGAACTATTAAAGAGGTCATCCTAAGTGGTGGTCTGAACTACCTACCTAACGAAGGACAACGCAACTAGGAACTCCTACTAGGCGAGGACTCCTATAGTCTGATCAAGAAATATTTTCTTTTAGCACATTTTTCTTTTTAGGCCGTCATTCTCCATACTCGAGCACATAAAAAGGAGGGAGTTGAGCGTAGTGACCCAAGGAGAACAGGGCATCGGCCTCAGGTCTTGTCTCGATACTCAAGAACCTACCAAGCCCTCGCAAGGTGACACTTGATCCTTTTTTAATGCTCACTTTTATTTTTGCTCCAACCTTCCTTAGTTTTGTTTGCTTTTCAACTAGATGCCACCCCTAAGAAGACAAGCCATCAGCCCCAGGTCTTGTCTTGTCCCCACCAGGAACCTACCAGGCCTTCACAAGGCGATGAACAACTACTCCACGAGTTGTCTTTCTTTCCTTTTCTATTTTCATAAAGGGATTAGAACCCCTTTTTACACACCTCTGTATATTCATATATTGTCTTTCATATATTTAGGGTTTTTCCTTTGTATCATCATTTTGTCTGGTAGGCTTTTCTAACTGCCTCACATTAACAGAAACTTCTAGAACGACTGCCTTTAGCAAGTCAGCAGAACAGGGTAGAAATCCCATCTAAAACAAGTCTTTCAGTGCCTAACAATGTCTTTGCAGGAGGCTATGACTACATAGACCTCCCCCAAACATACAGAACCTAAACATGGGACTTCATGCCTTGATCGTTGGTCCCCAACAAACAAAAAGAAAGTAACCCCTTACATACACATATATCATTATTTCAAGCTGAAGGAAAAAGGGAAAAGACTCGCACAAGAAGCTCCTCCATAGCAAAGGCTCCCTCAGTGACTTCGTCAACCTGTATGATGCAATCACTAAAACAAAAACCCATTAAATGTACCTGCACCAACCAGACATAGAGCCCTCTTGGCCTAAAGAAATAGAACATTTCATAACAACCTAGCTAGCCCTCTTGAACATAGTGTGATCATAATATCCAAAGCAACCAGACTTCCTAGCCTAAAATAGATAGGTCATTCTGATCCATGCAAGACATGGTCTCCTTGGCATATACATCACATCCTATCAAACTAACTAGGATACCAAGGATAGCATACAATAGGATGGCTAGCCCCATGTTACCCATGCCACGCAGCTCAAGGCTTGATCTTGGGCTTTTGTAAATCCACTAGCCCAAGCCTTTCTACTAATATAGCCTCAATATGGCCTATCCTTCCTTGGGTACCATTGGCTAGGTGAAGGACATCATTGGGCTCGCATGTCCCACATTTATTGTTATCCAAATGAACAGGTCATTCAAGCGGCTTAGAGGCTCCTTTAGTAGAAAGAATCATAGCTTGGTGCTCATTCGAACCTTCCCTATTTGGGTTTTGACATAAGTCAGTGTTGCAACCCAAACTAGGTAGGGTGTCAATCAAAGACCCATCACATGAATGTATCCTAGAGTGGTGCATATTGTCAAATGTATCATTATGGCCTTTTATCACACCTATGTGGGAATTTATCACAATATATCTGTGTGGTGTTATTGACCTTGTATCTAATGCACCAGCCACATTTTGAGAGATCTTGGGTTTCCAAACCCATCTCACATCCCTTCTTACACTCTTAGGCTACCTCGACTACCCACATTGGTCCAATGGACTCACTGTGGATTTATCACTATGACTAGATGGCCTCGCAGCCTTGTGGCTTCTATTTAGTATAGGTGGCCCTTTGGCATCATGCATCTTCCTCATACGAGATGTCTTCCCTTTCCGTTGTTCACTCTGCAATTGCTTAGCCATAGGAACCATGATTTTACTAAAAGGAACAACCTCTACTCAAAAGCATGATTCATCCCTAAATTTAAAAGGCTTCTCAAGAGCCTTATTAGGAGCACCACTAGAACCACTGATGGGACACTCATCCACACTCATAGGCCCAACGGTTCTATAAATTTTTCCATCACAACTACTTCTTGTGGAAGTGTTGCAAACCCTGATGGGTCTTGCTAGGCATGGAATCTTTTTATCCCCAGGGGGTATATTATCCCTACTATTGCCATTTTCTACTTGGAGATTTTGGCTACTAAGATTCCCCTCATATGCTGCCTTGGTATCAACAAGTGAGCTGTCTCCTTGTAGAAATAGGATGCACTTGTATTGAGCGGGGAAACTCCAAAAGTTTTTCCAACATCTTTGAATATGTCTCTCATAATCAATGACATGCATCTTTGCTTGCCGTAAATACTTAGGATTCTACATTCACACTTGGATTTGCATGTTAATCTCTAAGCCACTCAAAAAGAGCTCACATAGCAGATCACCTGGCAATGCAGTAGCTCTTCTTGGCCAAAACCTCAGAATATCATCAAACGCTCTAGCGTATTGTTTAACAGAAGGATAGGACTCGTGCCTAATCCGCATCAACTGCCCTAAAACTTGGGTCTTAGGCACCTTCTTCTCATATTCATCTAAAAATCAATCACTCAACTCCTCAAAGGATTTAATAGACCCCCTTGGGATGCTCTAGTACCATTTTCTAGCCTCTCCCTTTAGGGTACTTGAGAATACGAGCATTTGATGAATATTATCAAACCCACTTGCAAGGCAAGTTAGGCCGTATTCTCGTAAATGCACCATCGGATCCTCATTAACCAGCCCATGAAACATTGGGAGATCCCTATAAGGAGGAGGGCATTTAGTCCTTTCCTTCGGGATCAGTACTAGAGCATTAAAATCCTCGTATTACTCTTGACCTAGTACCAACGTGTTAGGGTCTTTAATTTCTTCCACTTCCACCTTTACTAGTGTTGAAAAGTCATTAGCTCCATGAACTTCCTTTTCCGCCAACTCATAAAGTGGTTTAGGGAGGCCAACACTATGCAATACAGAATCTATCCCATCATCTGCTAGTGATGTTTTAGTGAGCCTATTCTCATCTGCCCCCACTTTGCTCAAACTAGATCCTAATAAAGTCTTTTGTGCTAACAATGGTGTTCCACATGCATAGACATCATCAAATGCTTTATGGATCTTAGCAATCACACTATGATACCCAACTTCATCGGGCACTAGCATCAGATGTTTCTTGAGATTATAGTCAGTATGTCCTCCTATGTGCATATTGACCATCGTTGTTAGAATCTTTTCTTCTATGACATTATCATCATGAATGATCATACATAACTATGCCATCTTAGCATTACTTTCACTTTCTCATTTTTCTAATCCCCATGGGCTGTTAATCTTAGAGGTAGCTCCATGGATATTTTCCCATAGTGACCCAAACTCAAGCATGGTGTCACTTTCACGGCAAAGGCTAAAATAGTCAATCACATGATGCGTCCAAGATCCCACTAGCCATTCAGGATAGACAAAGTATCTTTTGGGTTCTGGGGATTTCTTGGATTAATCGTCATAATGATGACCAAAGTTTTAACCAATCTAACTTCACATCCACCGCTTCAAGGTAGCTCTTAATTAAAGCATAAGGCTAACAGGTCCAATAGATGGCCAAGATTTGAAAACCGCCACTTCTAGGCAGCTCCCAAAAAATGCACCACTGATGGGACATAAAATGGGCCAGCACTGGCTCTGGCGAACCTCATGCACACAACAACAGACAACCCCACCACACGGCCTCGCGGGCTAGGAGCGTCTAAGACTCACTCTACACTAAATGCTAATGTCGATTCTACATTTGTCTTAGGTCATAGTCCAATGTTTACCATCCCTTCTCCTCAGAGGGGGATCCCATAACATATAGGCATAATACCTCGTAGCACAAACATAGGGAAGCACCTCTTGACTGACTACCGTGGCTCCACACTATGGCTCTCCTACACCTCGGGGATTGGTCCCAAGATGCATTGCTCCAACATAAAGTACACATGATACACGCTCCACTCTTTCATTTTGAACGTATTCCAGGAGATACCATGTGTCCTTACCAAATGATTCCCCAAAGAAACGATTGACTAACCTACATATTAGGTTGTCTCATACACTCAAGCGTAGGTCATCATAACGGAAAATAGGTGCTATGCATCTAGTTCTTGATATTTTGATACATGGTTGATATACACATGAAAATTTGGATGATCCTAATGTGCTCAAACATAATTTTCAATCAGAAATGTATCATGCACAACCAAGCTTTCCAATGCTCATTTACTAACTTGTTACGGCGATGTAAGGATAGCACCGAGACAACGCTCATACTATTATCCTCTTAATTAAAATACAATGAACTCTATATCATGATATGCATTAGCAAAATCAGCAATAAATAGCCTCCAAATCACATCATTCAAACACCCCACCTCCTACTTTTAGGTAGTGCTTTTGTTGCATAGGTGTAGGGGTTCATTTTTTCATGGTTTGATGTATGAAGAGCAATAAATCACGAACTTTGACAAAGAGATAGGAAAAACTAAGGCTAAACCTCATGCTTTGCCACTACCATACATTCAAAAACACTCAATATATTTGCCCTTATTTTTATGAAGCGTATTTTCATTTTTTCCTCTATTTTTTCTTATTTTTAGCATTTATTCGACAATAATCACTATTATGTTTTTATTTTCCTTGTACCAATCATTTCAACATACTAAAATTCAATTTTATTTTCCATTTTCCCCCATAGGAACACATTTCACCCACCTGAAATGACAAAACCATCATTTTACCCTTTAAAATCGCATTTTGGGTTTTGCGGGATTTAAATAACGCATGCAAATCATTATGAAATTATATTTTTTAAATAGAAAACAATTAAACATAATGCAACCAGCACTCAAACAAATTTTCATCACATAAGAACATTTCCATCATAAAATGTAAAAAAAGCTTCATTTTCTTCATAAAAAATGGTCATACCGTGTTTCTACGAAACCCAAGACACATTGAATGACTGAGTGACCACTGGATGGAGCCTCCATTGCTCTCAATTCCATGCTGCACACCAATCTTCAGCATCTCCATTAATCTCCATCATCATTTGCTTCAATCTCCTTCCCGATTCTTCCTTCAAGGTAATGCGCATGAATAGCCCATAGAGGGGAGAGAGAGGGAGGAGAGAGAAAGATTGATTTCTGATCTTCCCATTCATGCAGCCATTTCGCGGGCCGAAGGAGGCGATGGAGAGCAAAGAAAAAAGGTACATCACTGCTGCAATTGGAAGGGGGGGTTGTTCTTCAGCCCTCCATTTCAATTTTTCCATGGAGGAGGGGAGTATGGCACAATTTTTTCAGCGCACAGAAAAAAATGCCGCCCCCCCGAAATCGATTTTTTGGGGTGGCCCCAAAGGTCACCCCTTTTCAATTCTTGTTTTGGGGCCCCCCTTCACACCAATTTTTCCATTTGCCATGTCTTTGGCCGTTCGACTACCGATTTGAGGTGTAGAAAATTGTGCGCGTCCATCTCAAGGTCCCACACTGCATGACACTTCCCAGAGTCTCATCCGACATCTTGCGAAATTATGAAAAATTCCCAACCGTTGCTCGGTGGGTCTTTAAAGCACTTTTGACACCCGTCGAGTGCTTGCTACTTAAAATCGATTCGATTGCCTATGCCGCCTTCAACGAAGTTTAATTTTCCCTTGAAATACGGATTTTTTTGGCAAATTTTAAGCATGTTTCCCGAGCAAAATCCACCACTCGCCGAATGATATTGTTGTACTATTAAGTAGAAGAACTCAATGAATATCATCAAAAGAAGAATGTTTCTTTCCCATTTAAAATTAATATAAATCTAAAAAAGAACCTTATTTCTCTCTCACGCACACATTCTTGGAAATTGGAATGCAAGTAGATGAGAGAATATAGGATAGGAGAAAGGTTGATAGAGAATACCAAAATTGGCAAGGAAAAGTAGGTGAGAATAAAAGAAGAGATTAGAAAGAAATATTAATATCTAATGATATCATAATAATGAACTAATAATGAGCTAAGTGTACAAATTTTAGATGTAGGGATATTGCAAGCTTTGACGGCATGTTGAAATTTTGGTGTTTTCACATAGTCACAAACTAGAAGACATGGCTAAGTAGGATGGTACTTTATAGTGCTCATGATTGTGTGTTAGAGAGAATGTGTGTATGGAAAGAGAAGAGAGAGTAAGATAGACAAGCTAGATGTAAAGTAGAAATATATTCGTATTGATGCATCCAAGTGTTGAGTGTGCACAATGAGAATCCACAAAATATATCTTCATCATAAGCATAATTTGCTAGGGAATCCACAAAATAATTCCACACTTTTTCCACCAACTTTGTTGAGTGTTGAGTGTGGAACTACTTTTGCTTATGTCCTCAAGACCATAATTGAAATTATATCTTCATCATAAGCATAATTTGCTAGGGAATCCACAAAATAATTCCACTAATGGCAAATCAATTAACAAGTCATTAGCTGAAATGTCTCAAGCATGTAAAGGGTAGCACGATGATGCATAAATACATGGGATTTCATGTATTGTAGGTCCCATTCAATTGATTGATCACTAAACTCCAAATTGCCTTTCACTAGAAACTAGAAAATAGCATGATGTTTGGCCAGATTTAGCCCCATTAATAAGGCCGTATATTTTACCATGTTGTTACTAAAATCAATAGCTACACAAATATCCATTTTCATGGTCACTCAACGATGGGGATCCTTAATGACAGCCCCTATACTCATATGACAGCTGGCCCCTCTAGAAGCTCCATCAAAATGCATGTAGAAAAACAATTTATTGATGTACCATGCCATGGGGATCAACCGATTTTTACTTAAGATAATCAAAACCTAAACTAGAGAGGGGATGTGTGATATGCATAATACCTCCTTCCTTAGTAAAATCAATAGAAATTCTCACAACAATTCTATGATAATGGTGGCAATAGATCTTAGTATCCCACAAGAAAGAACTATCTAGCCACCAAGTGACATGGTAACCCTTACTCCACCAAGTAATTTTTCCTTATTGGTAACATTGCTCTAAATATGGATGCTTGAGATGTGGAATTAACTATCCCATCCAATAGCCTTGGTACTCTTTGCAAGTTTAAGCTAGATAATGAGTCACTTGTAAAGGCACTCAGTTTTACATATGCCATCTACACATAATAGACCTTAAGCTTATGGAAATTTATTTTGTTCTTAAACTCTACCCCTTGCAAATTAGCCAAAAATATTGTAGAGCCATTCTTCCCTATACATATGACTTTGCAAGAGCTTGTAGGTCATGAAATGCTTTCATATACTTCTTCCCCACCTCTTGATGTAATAAAGCATGCAATCTAATCTCATCGAGACATACTAGAGAAGCCAGTCATTCTTGCAATGCTTGCTCTTTACCTAAATAATGATTCAACATGAACCTCACCATAGGCAGCTCAATCTCCAAAGGCAAGACATGCTCCTCAATGTACACTAATATGAATGGGGTGTGCCATGTCACTCTTTTGAAAGTTGTGTTATATGCCCAAATAACCACATAAAGCTTTTTATCCTAGTCACACTTGCCTTTTGACACAGTATTAGACGTAATCCCCATAAGCTATCTATTGGAGCCCTCTATATGTATATTTGCTTGTGTTGCAAGAATATGCCATAACTTAAGCCAAAATTGAAGAAATTTGAGAAAGCAACAAATTATAAAGGAGAAGAGTTAAGAGAAATCAATGCATGAGACACCAATTGGGTATAATAATTGCCTCATGCATTAGGAGGGCACTCCCCGATGTATGTATTTGTAATTTTAGATTATCTTCTTGTCCAAGATACATGCTTAGCCAACCAAGATACATGCTTAGCCAGTCTCCTTGTTGTGTTCTGTCTTCGAACCCTATTGCATCAATTTCCTAGGGGGTTAGGCTGGCTAGTAACATGTACTTTCGTTGATCATCCAGGCTCAGCTTAACCTCCACAGGTTGGGGTGGCATGTGCAGCCCTACGTGTGATACTGAGTTTATTTTTAACCACTTCCAATGACTCTTCTTCATCTAGGTGGGTGGTGTCTATTAGTGTGTCTAGGAAGGCCTTTTGCTGGGTATTAAAGGCTACCTAGGCGGCTTCTGCTTTGCTCTCTGCAAGGATCTTCTCTTTCTCTACCAGAGCCAGGCGCCGCGCCAGTGTCTTCACCCTTCTTTCATTTTGCCCGGCCCATTCCTTGGCTCTCTTCTTCATCTCTTCCATGCTTTCACCCTGCCTCTAAACCAGGGACACGAGTTTCTACTTCTGGTCCTTTAGCTCTTTGCTCATGGTTTCGTGTTCTTTCTTTTCTTGGTCTAGCTTGTCGGTCATGGTTTCGATCTCTACTTGTTGCAGCTCTAACTCCTGCTTTCTTTCCTCGTCCCTACTGGTAAACTCAGCCATAAGCTTTTCGATTTGATCAATTTTTGTAGTCAACTCTTCAAGTTGTACGATCAAGAGCTTGTATTCTCTTTGCATCTTCACGAGTTCCTGTGTTTCATCCTCCAACTGCTGCCTCCAGCCCTCTTCCTTGTCATCCCTAGCCTTCAGCTCCTGTTTGAGATCATAGATCTCCCTTTGCTGCATGGCTATTAATTGGGTCTTTTCGAGTTGAAATGTAGCCACTGACTCCTTTTCTGCCGCCAACTCAGCCACAGTTATCTTCCTTTCCTCCTTAGCCTTTTCCAATTGTGAGAGCAGCTTGGCGATGTACTCGTCGTAATTAGTTGGTGGCGTCATTGTTGTGTGGATGAAAGTGATCAAGGCCTCCACTTTCTGGCGCTTCCGATCCTGCCTTGACTCGACGTTCGTGGCCGGCCTTTTCTGCCCTATGGTTGTGGTCTCGGTGCTCTTCCCTTGGGCCAGTTCTTTGTTAATAAATTACTACATCCACGTCACGAAGTTTGAGACATCCACGCTGGTGGGGATGCTCGGGGTGAGGGTTTTTGCTTCGGTGGGAGGCACCAGAAGGGTTAGAATAGGGTGAATGGGAGCCTTGCCTTTGCCCTCAGTGACAGTCGGCAGTACGATTTCTAGCACCCGTGTGTGGGAACCGGGCCCCTCCTCTCTGGGCGAGCTCATAGCCCCCAGGTTATCTACCTTGCTTTGTTGTTCAATTGACCGGCATGTGGCTTTGGCCAAGTCTTCCTCCTCCTTCCTTCTTAGCTCCTCCTCTTCTTCAACAGCTCTTCTCTCCCTCTCTTTCTCTGTTTTCCTAGACTCTTCTTCTTATCTATCTGCTTCCTGTTTTTTCTTCTTCTCCCTCTCTTCGGCATCCTTGAGGGATTTCCTCTTTGCCCTCTCTAAATCCTCTTTCTCTTTTTTTTGGCCTTCGTCTTGCTTCTTCTTTTGTGTCGTCTTTTTAACAGGTATCTTTGCTATCTTCTTGCTCATATGTTCCTTCTTTTCTTCCCCTTCTTCTTCACTCTTAGTTTTGTCACTGGATAACTCTTTATCCTAGTGAGGGGGCGATCTCTCAGGTGTTTCTCCTTCTCCTTCCTCTGCATCCTAAGCCTGTTTTACCACCTCTTGAATGAGGGCAGTCAAAATGCTTCCGTAGCCAATGACTAAGGCTTTGGATGAGGCCTTCTTTCTTTCTGTGGTCTTGGAAACTGGGGAATCTCCACCTATTGGTTTACTGCCCAAAGCTAGCTCTTTTGCTGCCTGGCCAATGGTCTTACATAGATAGCCATTCCAGTCGACTTCGTCCAAGGTGCGAGCTGCCACATTCTCCAGCACAGGCACACTAATTCGATGCATCAAGGAGTTGTAGCACTGGATGGAGAAGAGCGCATGCACTAGCTTTGCTTGTAGATGGGCTTCCACGTCAGGAATGTCCTGGATGATGATGCCATCATTGGTCAGCACTTCTTCCCTCTTCATCTTAAGCATGGCATAAACATCTCTCTTATGCTTTTTATCTATCTTCGGCTCCAACCCCAATGCCTTCTTCACCAAGGCTGGGTTTAAGTGTACCTGTACCTGTTTGGCCTTTTCTCCCCTTCCCACTGCCATGGTGCCGCACTCTTGGTCTGGGTTGTATGTCTTGAGGAACTCCACACACTTCGTGTGGTCAGGCTCTTGGGCAAACTTCTCGAGGTACTTTGAGAGGTTGCACTGCTTGACAACTCTCTTGGTTGTTTCCTCTTTGGCCACCACACCCTCTATGTTATGGATGGTTCAAAATTTGAGTTGGTTGCAGGCGCGGTTTTCTAGGGTGATGCGATATTGCGTCCTTTCCTCCTCCATGAACGGGAGTCGGTGGGCACTGTCTTGCTGTGACATCTTTCATTCCTATCATGAACCCAAGTTTTCATTAGTGCTTTCAAAATAATAATTAGCCAAAAATATTGTAGAGCCATTCTTCCCTATACATATGACTTTGCAAGAGCTTGTAGGTCATGAAATGCTTTCATATACTTCTTCCCCACCTCTTGATGTAATAAAGCATGCAATCTAATCTCATCGAGACATACTAGAGAAGCTAGTCATTCTTGCAATGCTTGCTCTTTACCTAAATAATGATTCAACATGAACTTCACCATAGGCAGCTCAATCTCCAAAGGCAAGACATGCTCCTCAATGTACACTAATATGAATGGGGTGTGCCATGTCACTCTTTTGAAAGTTGTGTTATATGCCCAAATAACCACATAAAGCTTTTTATCCTAGTCACACTTGCCTTTTGACACAGTATTAGACGTAATCCCCATAAGCTATCTATTGGAGCCCTCTACATGTATATTTGCTTGTGTTGCAAGAATATGCCATAACTTAAGCCAAAATTGAAGAAATTTGAGAAAACAACAAATTATAAAGGAGAAGAGTTAAGAGAAATCAATGCATGAGACACCAATTGGGTATAATAATTGCCTCATGCATTAGGAGGGCACTCCCCGATGTATGTATTTGTAATTTTAGATTATCTTCTTGTCCAAGATACATGCTTAGCCAACCAACAAGAAGAGAAAAAATAGTTACATATCTTCACCCTCATCAGCCAGTGCTTCAAAGAAGCAAAAGCGCAAGATGGCTGGTCAGAAGACCCTGAGCATAGAGGTATGGCATGATGGTGTTGGTGCATCCATGGAAATTGTTTCATGCATACATGCATGTTAGTAATTTGATGTGTTGCATTCATTTTTCATTGTAACTATTTTATTGCATTATTATTCACAAGGATTGTTCTCCCTAAACAAGGAAACTTGCATTGGTGTCCACCATTAGTACCATTTGAAAGAAATATGATTTGTTGCATGAGAAATTCTCAAGCACATGAAATGCATGGCCTTTTTGACTTAAGGAAGGATCCTTTGAGCGCTTATTGAGGTGGATTTCATAGCCTCGAACTGGTTGACTTGCTTTGTGCCAAAGAGGCACAACAAAGTCAAGTGGAAGGATGTAAAGCCAAAATTCTGGCCTAAATTCTATAGATTGTTTACTTCATTTTATCAAGAGCCCCCAAGGAATTACTACATGAAGACTAGAAATGCATTTTCTAGGGGCTTTTTATTGGAGCACATGAAGGGGCTAGTGGATTGAGCCTTGTTTGTAGAAAGTATTACTATAACCATGGATTTTGTTAAGTTGTTGGCTAAGTAGTAGAGGTAGAGTGTGTTCCATTCCTCCTCCACATAGCAAGATTTGGACAATTGTTGAGGATTATTGATTTTGATGGAGGGCATGGCAATATCATTGCTTATATGAATGAGGCCAAGAAGGTGTTATCGTTTGGTCCACAATCATTTGTAGACTTGGAAAAAATAGAGAGTCTACTAGAAAGTAAGCATGCATTGCTTCTGTGTCAAAGCATGTTGAAATAAACTACCAGCTTGATTTGAATATTGTTGATATGTATAGAGATGAAGGGGATCGTGTCCTCATTGAGACTATGTATTAGAAGTGAAAATTCTAAAATTTTTAGCTCATAGGTAGTCACTTCCTATGCAAATGTTGTAGGTAGCTATATTTGACAAAGCATCACCATAATCTTTACACTTGGCTCATGAGGAGCATGATCAAGGAAAACATGAGTAGATGCTTGCATGTGTACATCTCAACTTTGTGTGGAGTATACAATTGAATAGAAATATAGTTGTTCAATTCCATGTCCTAGCACCAATATGGCCACCCATTGATGAGGTGTGAAATCTCAACTTTAATTTCAAATCTTCCCAACTTCTCGCAGAATGGACTTGAAGAAATCTAAATTATTAAACATAGAAGATCTCAAGCAAAATGACCTGAGGATCGTAACTCGACATTTTCCCAGATTAACAAGGCTTGTAGCCGTCTATCATCATAGAATTTACCTTGTGAATGGAGCTGTGAGCCATAAGTCGAAGCTGACCAAACACGTTTAAAACGTGGCAAGTAAGGTAAGTCACAAAAGCTTTAAGATTTAGGATTTAAATCTTAATGCTTTATAAAAAAGGAGATTGAGAGGGAGATGACGACGAATAGGCCGCCCCCCACTTTTTTTATGAAAAAAAATAGTGCACTATCTTCCCCAATTTTGGCATCCCTAATGCTGAATCAAAAAGCCTAAATTCACTTTCAGTAATTTAGCAATTAACTCCAGTAGACTCCCCCCCTCTTCTTAGTTTGACGAGAGGCTTGGATTGAAGCAAGATCATCCGAGAGCTAGGCGAATCATTCATGGCATCTCTAGTAGCCTCTCTTGACCTCAAAGATCAAATGGCCAACATCAAATTGCTGATTTTGCCTATATCCTCTCCATAAAGAAATCTTTTTCTTAGCCACAATCCATCTTCTTCAATTTAGCTATAAATACAAGGCATGGGGAGCCATTGAGGATAGTCCGAGAGCAAAAGGGGAGAGGTCCTTCTTAGGAGTATAGAGCAAGCAGGAGTGGGGAAAGGTAGTGTGAAGACACACTTTGTAGTATCAAGAGATACTAGAGTTGAAGATGATGATTCTTGATGTTGAATCCCTAAAATTTAATCTTCTTCTTACTGATTTGAATTGATGCTTTATTGGAATCTTGAGTGTTGCAACAGATCTTTGAGTGGCAGGAGAGAGAAAATGATGTAAAGATGAAGGTTTTGAGAAGTTGGCTATGGTTGCCAACTCTAGGGTTTCTTGGCAGCCCTGGTTTTTTGCTCTGTGTGCAGGGTATACTTGATCATTTTCCAAGATTTTTTTATGGAAAGGAAGCTTAGTAGATAGGCTACCAAAGCCCTATAATTGCTGCCCAAATCACAGCACAGATGTAGAAACACACATAGAAGAGGCAGCGTACAAATCAGACAACACTGTTTTTGTCTGCGAGCTCATTTTTTGGCAATGCCAGGCCATATATAGGCTACTTCTTAGGAAATGAGGAGGAGCGCCATGATGTGAGGGACAATTCCTCAGAAGGAAACGTGAGGAGTAATGGCTTGGAAAGGGAGATCTAGATGCTCAAAGTTGGCTAGATCATCATCCTAGTCATGGCAAGCACTCAGAGCAGAGGTTGAAAAAAATGACAATGCTGAGCTATGTGGTAAGAAATCTTGAGATCTGAGGTGATAGGAAGTTTTCCCTGAGTCAAGGAACAGCTCCAAAGAAGAAACCTTGAGGAGATATGAAAGATTCAAGCATAGCAAGTCTTGTCTGACTATGGCAAACAAGGGGGATAGTGAGAATAAGGAGTGGGAGATGAGGTCCTAGACTTGGATGATAAAAGTGAAAGAGGGCTCGAGAAGCAGTGCCATGCCTGAATGGGCTTTGATACCATGTTGATAAACATGTGGATCTAGAGCATGGCTATGGCCGGTGGAACACAAAAACAATGTTCATGATGACATAGACTTGAGAGACCAACTGTTAATCAAGTGAATTAGGTTCCAAGATGGAAGCTTGGACTCATAAACACAATCTTGAGTATGACACAGACTATGATTGAAAGGAAAAAGTACAATAGTATTCCATCATTGATGATAAGAAGGTACATCACTTTATAGGCTCATGATGGTTCCCTTTTTCTCCACTGTGCTTATGGGATTCAGGCATCCTATATTTCAAGCATCCTTTCTAGCAAATTGCCTGTGTCTTGCCCTATTGCTCCATACAAAGAGGTTGTCACATGGGTGTGATTGCATATTTCTCAACACCATTAAGTGTGTCTAGTCTAAAGAGGGAGCTTCTAAGTTTGTAACAACCTCTAGAGAAGATTAATTAGTTATTAGAATCACTATGACTGACTTCTAAGGTGATTAAAGTTGGGGTGGGAAAGCTTGAAGCTTTCTGGCTATGACTACTAGCCAGACCCACAATTAGGGTTTTACTATTTGTGGCTACTAAAGAGAGAATTTCCTAAAACCCTTTGAAGTGGAGATAGCCCACTTGGGGGGCTAAGAAAGCCCGATGGTGGTAGCCATGGTTGTGCCTTCTATAGGTTACACCATTTCTTCAAACTCCACACTGTGCTAGATCTCCATTATCATCAATGCCACCTTCTGCCATGGACAATGTTAGCCTCTAAGGTGTTGTGCTACTTTGCCTTGAGGTAAGGAAGAGATCCCTAGGTCCTCCAACAAAGGTGGATATGGCAAACATCTATGGAGGTTAAGAGATATGATGAAAAAATGAAACTATCATGTGCACTTACTGTGAGATGGAGTTGGAGGGAGCTTGTTGGATCAGAGATGGCTTTGATACCATGTTGGAAATAAGAGTGAGATCATAAAGCTATGTGCATAAGAGGGAGAGAAAGCTCTATTATAAGAAGAAAATCTTGCTTAAAGAGTTTCTCAAGGTACAACTGGTATACTCTCTCTACACTTAAGAGTGACCTCCAAGCTATTTATATAGCCTCACTGTGGGCTAGGGTTAGGATTTCCCTTGCCTTTTAGTTCATTCACACCTCACCTTCTATCATGCTACACCCTTGCTTACTCAAGGTTCCCATGCTATGCTTCTAACAAAGGCAAGTGGAGCCCCAAGAGGAACACCAAGGAAAAGGGGTTTCTACTACAACAAAATCTATCTTGTAACATCAACAAGCTTTTGTTTCATTCTTTTGAGAACCACAACAAGGAAAAGAACAAATATTCATTGAGCATCATAGTAGATATCTCCCACGGATTTAATAGAATCAACCATAATCTTCAACATCTTCATAGAATCCATCAATAGAACAAGAAACACAAAAGAATACACCATTTTCGAATGGAAATAATTGCATAGTATCCATCTTCATTGTCTTCATATTTCTGTCTCTTAATCTCTCATAGATAGATACATTGTTTTGATAGAATTGGCTATCTCTGACTCTCTCTCTCTCTCTCTCTCTCTCTCTCTCTCTCTCTCTCTCTCTCTCTCTCTCTCTCAATAGTACATCATCTCCTCACTACAATACTCAATAATCACTCTCAATAATCCTTCTTAGGTCACGGATGCACCTCCCAAGAGGCATGGGAGATATGAAAGGGCACCAGAGCCACTATAGTGTGTCTTCATAGCTCACTACTGTCATTTCACTTCAGTCTTCTTTTCAGTCTTTAGCAGCTAATTATTCTGTTTGTTTTATCTCTTTTGAAATTAGATTAATCCTTTCCAAAAGTTAGAAAATTTTCCCAAAGTACACCCCCATATAATATAACACTTATAGAAGATCTATAGTACAGAACATAACAGGGACATAGCAGGAACAGAGGCTCTACAGAAGGTCTACACAAGGTTAATAGAATGTCATTAGAGAACATCAAAACCTCATAACTCATACTAAAACCATCCCAAAATATAAAAACTATTAAATAAGCTTTCAAGGGACCTCAACCTTCATCAATCATCAATCCATGCTTCATACAAAAGAAAATCAGAACAAAACAGAAGCTAAACATAAGGTATCATAACCAATCAGAACATCACAGAATCTCATATTTTTATTAAGAATAATCATGAGTTTCCAAAACATAATCAATATCATCCAAAAACACTCTCAAACACTTCCAAAACTGTCAAGATTGTGGGAGAGAAGGAAGGAGTCTCACTTGAAGCTTTCTTGCTTGCACAATGGGGGAATACACACAAGGGTGGAGGCTGAAAACTGTTTTTCTCTTCTTAGTTGTGGAAGCCAAAAGAACTCTCTTACAAAGAAATAGAAGAACCCTATATATGGGTCTCAAACCAAACTCAACTAACTAAGGTGGCATGCTAACTGAGCCACGAACTAGAGTAGATAAGGATAGCTATCATGTAGCTATTATTCATGGGCGGTGTACCAACCGCATCTGCAACTAACACGTCGGTGACATAAATGCACAACGGTCACCCTGGCGTATCACGAGTGGAGCTCGATATCTCAACAAAAACAACCAAACATCACTCAAAATCCATCAAAAATCAACCATTCAAGCCTAAAAAACAACAAAAATCAATCAAAAAATCTAGTCATTTCAACATTCAACATATCCCCACACTTAGAAAGGAAGCGTCCTCGCAACCTAAGGAAAAGAAGAATATAAGTTCAATAAAGAACTCAATTCAATCTTCTTTATTATCTTCAATAATCACCCAACCACGACCCCAACAAGTAACCTATATATTTGATAAGACTACAACGAAAGAAAAACACCCTTGTGGATATTATTTCCATTTTATTTTATTTTTTGATAGGAACACAAACTCATAAAGTATATAAGAGTTTTCTTGAAATCAGCATCATCTTGTGCTAGCTTTTAATCCAATATCTTCTTCATCAATCTAGCTTCAACTTCAGCTCCATTCAACAAAGATAAACAATATACACATACCACAACTCACACCACTTACACAAACAATATCTGAATGACACCACTTTAGAAGGAAAAAGGTAGATAGATGTATTTTGATCAAGCATCAAAGTTACAAAGGATAACGGATCAATGAAGATAATCCCTTTTAAAAGATTGATGATTTTTTAACCTTTCTAGAGATAAATATTCATCCACACAGGTTTTTGGAGGATTTTGCAAGAATTGTAAACAACACATTCTCTCCAGTAGGATAACAAATTTGCTTGGCAAGCACAAAGCATAAAAATAAAGCACATACAGGTGATGGTTATCCACATCTATATTGACATCCAAACATAGCTTTGGCACTTGCTTTTGATCACCATGAGAGTGACGATGCATAAAGGCTAGATACCATGAAAAATCAGTCAGTCTCACTGATGGATCCAAAGATTAAGAATGAAGCTGAGCAAAACGTAAATAGTTGTGAAAGGCTTGATTTGCAGTCTTCCGTTCTCTTGGAATCACCGACCAGTTAATTTGGGGTCCCGTCAAAGAATCTCCAACACTCCATTGTCCCGTCAAAGAATCTCCAACACTCCATCTTCTTCTTCACAGGATTGTCAAATCAAAACCTTCACATTCTGTAACCAACTGAGGGGGAGTCTAAATTAAAGATGAAGGAGATGGGAATGGAATAAGGGATAAAGGATGAAGAGAGGGATAAGCAAAAGCATAAAAATAAGAATAAAATAAGGTAGGAGAATTCGGCAATTTAGCAGTATCAGAAAGGAAGGGAGTAAGGAAGTGTGGTAGGAATGTGGACAAGAAATGAAAAGATGGGGAAGGACAAGGAAGAAGGGGAGAAAATACCCAATCAATGATGAAAGGACATTGCGTAAAAATAGGAATATGGAGGGCATCTTTAGGTTGAAATAGAAGGGGTAAAATGACATGTGGAGTATTCTGAAAAAGAGACAAATAAGCATCATACCTATGAGCCATTTGTTTATACTAGGTCAAAGATGGAACTGATGGTCCTAAGGCAGAATGTCTAGCATAGGCCTCAAAAAATAAAGGATCAAAAGGAGGTTGCTTGGAAAGATAGGATAACAAATCCACCCTCAGTTGGTTGACATTTTGCACATGAGACAAAGCCTTTAACTATCTTTGATTTAAGAGCATAGAATCCAGCATAAGATGCCAAGAATCCTCTAGACAATCAGCTACTCTAAAAGAATACTTTTGAAACATTTCATCAATCTTAAGCTCCAACTGATGTACATAGAGTAGTGCTTGCAAGACTACATCTCCAACATACCAAGAGAGGTCTTCATCATCTGGAATTAACAAGTCACCTCTGAGGTACATATAGGACATCAACATTGAATCTGGGACTACCAAATCCTCAAACACCATCCTGACCACTTGAGACAACAAATCTACAAACCAGGTTCCACTTCAGCCATCCTTTGGAAGAGATAAATCCATGGTTGAAAGTGCAACATAAAAGGTCAACTTTTGTTTTTCATAATGAACAAAGAAAGAGTGGGTAGGAGGAACAAACTCCATAAATTGCTCAAAAGTAGTCCATAAGATATCCATTCTAGACTTCAATCTCTCAACCTTGGCGTGAAATAAAGAACATAAAGTGGCATTCCATTGAAGAGTAGCCAAGTCCTACTGAGACATAGAAGGAATCATGGGAACACTGGGACTTGGAGCCAAGTCCTACTGAGACATAGAAGGAATCATGGGAACACTAGGACTTGGAGGAATGGATCGTGACTGTGCCAGTTGGTCCTTCAACTGTTTAATCTGGGAGACTGACAATTTCGTATCTAGAAGAGTCTTGAACTATTGAGCTTCTTTGGACATTTTTTTCTTTCTCTTCAGAAACCCTGGTGACCTCTGAGACTCAGCTTCTGCTAATTGATTTTCCAAAGAAGATATTTCTTCTCTCTAGGACTCAATCATTTTAGTCTGCTACTCCATCTGCTTAAACAAATCGAAAAGAGTGTCTTTGGTAGAGGCTAGCTCTGTGGTTGCCTTATTCATCTGGTCTTTGGATTGCATCAATTCTTCATAAAAAGAAGAATAGAATTGTTGAGCACAAGATGTCAATGAGAGCTCAATAGAACTCTGGATGTCTAGGAATGGCATCCCCTGTCACTAAGTGGTTCAGCGAAGGAATTGATATATCCAAAGAACCCTCTCGATGTGCCCTAAATAAATTGTTGCATGTGAGGTATGTAGGGAGTTCACCTCCTGAGGTAGCAAGAACTGACACTGAAGGAATTACTGGTGGAATTGTCTTTGCTACACGCTTCAAGCAATTCCACTAAATGACAAGTGGAGGAGGGGAATCAGTATCCTCTATGTCAATGGGTTCTCAATCTTCTGAAGGTGGAGGGGGAGGGACTAGATCAGATGGAGGAGGAGGTAAAATGCCCTTCTTAAGGCTTGAATATGTCAGAAAAGCATATAAATATGAACTAAAGGTTACATTGGTAACATTCCCTCTAGTCACCTTGACAAAAAGCGGGTCCATCTTCGTAAGGAGGTAAGTGATCCACTCAATGGCAACCCCTTTCAAAACCATCCTGGAAGCTATTAAGAGCTCCTTGGACAAGTAGTGAGATGGTGTCTTGGCAGGCATGAATCTGTCTTGAAAGAATTGGTAGACTAACTTCCAGAAAAGATCAGTGATCGTTGAAAAAGACACTCCTGAAGTGTTAATCACCTTCTTGACATCAAGGACCTCTTTAGTCTACTTCTATAACAACTTGAGGATTTCTTCATTGGAGAATAACTGTCTGACAGTGACAAAGGGTTCCCCTTTGTAGGGAAGGGACAAAGCCTTCCCTAACCCTCTAGGTGTCACGACCATGGAAGTACTACGAACCAAGTAGGATTTCTTACTGTATGATGCGAGAAACTCATCACAAAGGGCTGGATCATCTGGAATCATAAGGGAGAGGAGCAGCTATAAAAGATGCAGGGCCAGCTTTCGCAATTGGCTCAAAAGTCAGCACGGAAGAATAATCCCTACTGATCAATGGGATGAACTGAACAAGAGGAGGCATACAAGGTGCCATTCAGATAGTAAGCACACAACACAACTCACAAATAAAAGAGATCCCTGAGAGAGTGTGTGTGTGTGTAAGGATATATTGAATGCACACGTATCAGTCCCACACTACAAAGGAATCTCAAAAGAGAAAAATCAACTAAAAAAGATTTGAACATGGTAAGCGCATAAAAAACAAAACCAACACCTCATTTAATAATAATAATAATAATAATAAAGATGTAGTGCTTGGTTAGATTTTTGGTAAGAAAAGACTAGATTTTCCAATATTTTTCCTGTTATGTTTGGCATTTAACATGTTTTTTCAAGAATTTGCCAAAAAATAAGAATTTGACCTTGTGTAAAGCATGTTTAGTTTTGAAAAAAAAATCAAAATTAAAGTAAAAGGTGGATGGAGTTTTTTGAATTTTTATTTATTTTCAACAAAATTTAACCATTTTCAATGGATTTAAATTAATTTTGAAGGATTTGGATTTTCTACAAGTTATTTGTGGAATTTTAGCTTTGAAAAGTAATTCAAAAAGTGTCTATTTGGTCAAAGGAATATTTGACAAATTTTTTGGAATTTTTAATGAGTTTTTAGGATTTTTTATTAATGTTTTTCACTTTTAATGTGTGAGAGCGGAATTTTGGTGCCAAAAAGTGCTTAAAAATAGCTAAAAATTACGAATATCAAGGGAAAAATATTCACCGTCAAAGGCGGCGGCTCAATCTAGGACGATTTTAAGCGACAAGCAGTCGACGGGCGCCCAAGTGACACGTCCAGATTTTTAGTAATTTTTCTGTTAGTTGGGACGGGATATGAGAGCTACAGGCCTGTCCGAGATGCCGAGACGGATACCCAAAAATTTACAGCACGTCAATCGGAGCTCGTATGAGGAAGTTGGTCCAAAACCGGCCGAGGTGCCCAAAAAGGGGCCAAAATTGAAATCTCAAAGGGTGTGGCTAGTGGGGGGTGCCCTTTGGCTCCCCACTCCCCCTAATTTTTTCATCGTGCCCAAGGTAGTGCCGTGCACAGACCCGCGCGGAAAAAACGACGCCCCCTCCCCTCTCAAATCGAGATTCAGGCTGTCAAGTAAGCCATGTATTCAATCATAGCAGGCAACAGGATTCAATCTTCGCTCCGCATCGCTCCAATTCACGCGAGGAATGGCAGCCTGTAGAGGGAGAGAGAAAATCAGTCTTTCTCTCTCCTCCCTCTCTCTCCTCTAAGAGGGAATTCATGTGGGAAGAAGAAGGAAGAAGAAAGAGTGATGGAGGCTTGTCCGGCATGGATCGGATTGCTCCACGGGCTGGAAATGGTGACTTGTGATCGTCATGAGCATGAAGTGCTGCTGATTTTCAGATTTGCAGCCATGGACATGAAACCCGAAACACGCAAATAAGCGGTAATTTAATTTTTTCAAAGGAAATTTGAGATTTCATGGCTTTTGATTGATAAAATGTTGTTCATGTGGGCTAAAAATTGTTTATGTTGCTGTTTTTCATGAGTACTTGCTAATCATAATCAGAAAATCAAAAAAAAAAAGCATCTTGTGACTCAAAATAATACACTAAAACACGTAAAATATGGAAAATCAAGGAAAAATGATGGTTTTTGGGCATAAAAATGGGAAAATGAATAGGAACACCAAGTAAATTTTCATTTTTGCTGCAAGAAGGAACTAAGGGCCACAGCCCATAACCTATTTTGAATTTTCAGTAATTAAATAATGCAAAAAATAAGGGAAATACAAGGAAAATAGAGAAAAATCACTAAAAATAGGGGAAAAATGCATTTTGGGTGCGGGAAATTAATGAAAATTAAGAACAATGTTTGTGAATGTTTGTGGGGACTGAAGCATGAGGATTTGCCTCAATTCAACCCCACCTTCTTATTCTAGTGCGTCTTTTTCCGGTTTTTACACATAAAATGATGGTAAAATGTCTCATAAATCTATGCAACGATGCAATATTTAAACGGGGAAGGGTAGAGAAGTTGAAATATGTCTAAATGCCGTGTGAAATTATGGAAAAGTTGCTTATTTCCATGCATAGAATTTAGGACGGATGATGATTAAAACTAAGAGCTTAGTAGCACGAGGATCACCTCGGTGCTAGGCCCAAGCAACGAAGCACGAACGGTAGTTGGAAATCATTAAAATAATGGTTTTGCACTTGTGCACAATACTGTTTTGCTAAATGTTTGAGCACTAGGCATCCACCAAATGCATAGAGCATGAAAAGAATTTAAAAAGTATCAGTGACCAGCTCTTGGACATGCATTGCAATTGGTTTATTAGAACATGACCTACGATGAGAGGCAGTGAGGTACCCATGCTGTAGGTAGACGCGGGTCCCAAAGGGGAAAGCAAGTGAGGAAGAAATGGTACACTCCTGGACACACTTATTTGGTACCTTGAGCGACTTTTGTGCGATGTGTCTATTTGTTGAGCGACGCACTGAGGAGCTAATCCCCAAGGTGTAGGAGAGTCGTAGAGGGTGGACGGCATTCAGCCGTAGGAGGAACCCCATGTGTATGTGATTCGAGCCTTTTGGCTATGTGAAAGGGACTCCCTCTGAGGAGTAGTGGGTGAGAGAAAAGTGGACTACAAACAACATAATACAAACGCAATGTTTAGGAAGGCAGAGATTTTGATAGACGCTCCTGGCCGCGAGGCCGAGGGGTTGTCTTGTGCGTAGTGACGAGGCCCGGCTAGTGCATGATCCAGTGCTGGCCCGTTCTTAGGTCCATCAGTGGTGCGTCTGTCGGGAGCCGCTTAAAAGTAGCGGTCCTCGAATCCTAGTTGTCTAGGGACCAACTAACAGTTTATGCCAAAGGATACTGAGATTGATCCGTTATTTATTGATAAGCATCATCTAGCAGAAATCCAAAAGCAAGAGAGAGACGAAAGAGCTAGGCGACGTGCCAAAATTTTTAGGAGATATTCCCCTAAGTGTAGCGGTGCTGAACCCTTACGAGGGAGTGGATCTAGTGGTCTTGGGGCCACACGTAGTAAGTTAGGAGAAGGTGGAAGCTCTAGTGCTCCACTTTCTTCCATAAGCTAGTCTATATCAAGTGCGGGAGGTGTAACCCCCCCATCCCCTATTCCTAGTGCAAATCCAATCCTCGTCATGGCGCAGCCTATTGCAGTTCCAGCAAGAACGACAGATTTGCCGGCTCTAGGTTACCCGCTACCCATTTTTAATGGGCTAGTTGAGGAAGATGCGGAACTCCACATTAGGGAGTTTCAAAAGCTGATGTTTAAGTGTCGCATTCAAGAAGAATGACATTTAATGATGTTCTTCAACATGACTCTCAAAGGAAGAGCCGCTATATGGTATCATGGTTTAGAAGCCGGAACCATATTGAATATTGATTCATTTTACGGAGCTTTTCGAAGGGAGTTTGCCCCTGAAAGGGGTGGGCAATATTGGTTGCGTGTACTCAACGTGACCCGCCAAGAACCACACGAGGATATTCGTGCTTATGCAAAGAAAATAAAAGAGGTTTTCCATAAGTTGGACACCTCTATTCCTATCCCCGCAGCTGCCCAATTGCAATATTTCCTACATGGTTTGGACTTTAATATTCAATTGCAGTTGAGTAATGTCCCCTTGGGGGATATAGATACCGCCATTACACGAGCACAAGAGGTGGAATCCCGACTACAAGCAACCTATGCTTCTTGAGGCAATTCGAATATGGGTTTAGTATTGGGAAACAATATGGCAATAGCCAATGGCAGTAGTGGCCAAGGGATAGCGATGGCTAACCCTAATGGGAGAGGGAACATGATACAGAATGTGCCTTTATTACCAGCTCCCCCTAGCATATCGATGCCTACGAGCAGTCAAATGGCTCCAAGTGGTGGAGGTCAGGCGGTCAATTCTAATGCTATGCCTGTGGCTCAACAACCTGTGCCTAATCGAATAGTTAGACTGATGGAACGACATGGTAATGACCAAGGCTATGAGTCGAGTGCTTCCAATGTTCTTGGCGAGGTTAAGGACATGATGAAGCATTATACCGACATGATTACGGAGCAATATCGACAAATAGCTGTTGATGTCAACTTCCTTAAAAAGCAACAAAATTTGATAGCATTAGGGGAGTTTTGAGGTCTCGAAAATGCCCTGTAAGAGATCCTAGAGAGAGAAAACAATTTACGAAATAAAATCATTTTATAGAATTTTTAAAAGGTTTATATTTTGGTAAGTTAAAATATCAAAATTCGTTAATAAGTCATTGTCGTGATATTCTCGTGGTCACATCAAACCTAGAAATCTAGGTCGCCATAAAGTTGGCAAGGTTGTCATAATGAAGATCTTACCTCTCCTCATTAAAGTGAAAAGTAATATTCAATTTGAATTTTGGTGGATACTCGATTGCCTCCCTCCATCGTTTCTCCATCGTTTCTCTCTTCTTTTTTTCTCCTCCTTATTAGTCTCTTCTTTGTTTTCGTTCTTGCTTCTAATCATATCCTTAGCTATGGATCAATCACCCAATGATCTCTGTAACTCAGCTATGGATCAATCATCTAATGATCTCTATAGCTCTCATAAAAGACCTCTCTATCATCTTCATATTGAGTTGGACAGTGAGTATGAACCGATAAGAAAGAGAACAAAATCTATCACGATTACAGAGTCTATGAAACATATACTGAGGTTTGAAGGAAAGAAGAATATTGATCTTTGGTTAGATGGAAAGCTATATCCCAAAGATCCTAGCAGAAATAGCACTCCTCCTTTCTATAATAGCTCGTCATTAATGAGGTTTATTGGCGATGGCTACAATGGATTTTTAGGTTATACACTTAATCTTGTTGCAGAAAAGGATATCCTTGGACTAGAGAATCATCTTTTGATGAAACACAATATAGAGTTGTTGCAGAAGCTAGAGGATTGTCAACAAAAAATTCATTCATTGGAAAAGCGTATCAAAGCTTATCAACAAAAGCAAACTTTATTAGGCCTTCGAAATCGACAAAGAGCTCTTAAAAATATTGAGAATCTCAAACGAGGAGGAGGAGGCTGTGGTAAAAGAATCCAAGCAGCAAGGTATATTTTTTTTCACTTGAAAAATCTTAAATATGGCTTTATTTAAACTACTTGCATTGATTTGTGATGTTAATTTTGCTTAGATCTCTTCTACAACCAAATGCAAGTGAAAGAGATTCTTTAAAAGCAGCTCAGTTTTATTATCATCTTCTTCCTTCAGTGGTTTCAAAGGATATTTTGGAGAAGAAGAAATTTAAAAAGGCAAAGAAACAATGCTTGGAGTCATTTGTGAAGGATCATTCTTTGGATTCTGAGTTAGTACAGAAGACACTGGATAGTATTGGTATCAGTCGAGATGCTTATATGCAACTTTTCCAACTTTTACAATCAAATATGAAGCAAGGACAGGTACACAATTGCATACTTCCGAAACCATTTGTGGTTAGGACTATCAGACAGAGAGTTAATAACAAAGTGATGGAGATTCTAGGTGAGCCTTTTCATATCAAGGCTAGCTTCAAGGGCAAGAAAAAGGAGGTTACATTCAATGAATTTAACAATATTTTCCTTGACTTGCCCACCCTACAATGCTTAATGATCAAATTTTATGACTTGTCAGTAGTTGAGGCACAGGGAGTGGCTAGATTTGTGATTAAACTTGATGAAAGTGAGATTCTGAAATGTAAAAAATTGGAGAGAATCTCTATCACCTTGATGAATAGAGCACTTTCGTCAAGTCATTGCAATCACTCAACATCATTTAGTGTTCAATCTGAATATAACATCTGGTGGCTAGGAGCATTTGAGGTAGATACTGAGAATTTTGATATACTATATTGGGTTTTTCATCAAACATCAATACCTAATGTTATTCAAAGGCAACAAGCAGGAGAAGAGCTATTTGTTGAAGGATTAGGGAACTACGGGATTGAGTGGCACATAGCTGGTGACCTAAAGACACTCAAATGTATGTATAATGTATCAAAGGGAGCTAACTCGAGATCTCCTTGCTTATACTGCATGTCACCAGCTGTAGAGTTAAACTCAAGCAATTGGAATAGAGCTCCCTCTAGGCACAATAAGGATCCACAGTTTAAACCAGTCTTGGACATTCCTTTAGCGAATGCCCATATTTGTACACTTCATGCACTTTGCAGGATAATCGAAAAGCTTGTTCATCTCTATATAGGATTTGCATGGAAGTTGAAGCCATTATCAACTAGAATAGATGCTATAACAAAGGTTGAAAAAGTTCTCTCTGCAATTGGTTTGCATGGTGGCAATGTTGTTATTGAACCAGATCTTCAAAAGTCTAAGGATGGTAATTGTGTCCCAAAAAAACCATCTATTGGTGGAGTGAAGGCTAGAAGGTTTCTAGGCTTTCATGGGAGACTTGGCAAGATAAACTCGAGAAATGGTGGCTCAACTATTAAATTTAATCAGTGGAAATCCCTACATAATGCAGTTAAGGATCACACTGATAATGGACAAGCTCGAAATAGAAAAGCTAAAGTTTGGGAAACACTAGACAAAGTGTTTTTTTATTGTGATAAGACTGAATGGAATGACGATGATCTCAAAGACTTTAAAAACCAATTGAACATTTTCAAAAAGGCAATGACAGAAGCTTGGGGTGATCAACACTTTACTCACTATATGGTAAGAAGTTTGTATATGTTTGTTTCTTCATTGTCGAACTCATATAATGTTTTTTAATAACTTTCCTTATTTGTTGACTATGCAGCATATTCTATACAACCATGCTCCATACTTTATTAAACAATATGGATCTCTATCTATCTGGTCAACCCAAGGTATGGAAAAATCACATTATCAAGCAAGAACAAAATATTTCAGACATACAAGACATGGAGGTGGAAGACACAAAGCCAACAGTTTATTAGAGGTCTTTCAATGGTTCTATCGACAAATTTGGCATAAATTCAAGCTTAAAGATACAACCACATCAAGCAATACATCATCTTTAGCAAGGACTATACAAATTGTTACCCAAAGAAGAAAAGATAGATATTTAAATTCTTGCGCAAAGCAAAGATTTACAGAATGGTTACAAACCAAACAAAGAGTTGGGAAAAGATGGGTTTCAAGAAACCCTTAATCTTTGGCATCTTCTAGTCTGATTGTGTTGCAGAAGAGTCCTTAGTTTCAGGCACCTCAACAGGGCCTTCAGTGGAGTCCTTGGTTTCAGGTAGCTCGACAGGGCCTCTAGAGGAATCTTTTGTTTCATCCCACTCAATAAGACCTCTGTATTTCAAAAACTCTTGTTTTCGATAGCCCGGAAGAAGCTTCAAATTCTTACTATCTCCTACATAAGAGAGCAAATAGGAGCCAAGAACTCCAAAATATCCAGCTCTAGATCCACTGTATCCAGGCATAAAGCCAAAAACTCTTATGGCTTCTTCCTTTTCCACCAAAATGATCTTGTCCAAACCTCTGCTGAAAACTTGAGATCCAATAACCTTTGAGATAGCTCTCAAAGCCATCATTGGTAGACTTGGAGAGCTTGACAATCTACTATGATATATTACAATTGTTTGATTGTTTAAGTTTCCAATATAATGGCCAAGGCTTTGATTTTTTCCAAGCTTCATTGGCCTAGAGCCCTTGGCCCTTCCAAGAAAGTTGTCCAGATCTTCAATCTCAATCTATAGAACAAACCACAACAGTACAAGATATAAGATATTTATCTATAATGCATAATAAAGTCTAACATAAACTCAATGGGTAACTTCGAATTATATTTCATACCTTAGGGTGTTCATCTTCTTCAAGAAGACTATCATCATAAAGATTTATTGAACTCTTGGGCTTCTCATCTGATGGTGACTTCAATCTCTCTTCATACCCTACATCATCAATATGAAGTTTCTTCTGGACTTGCAAGAACTCTTCTTCTGTAGGTAGCCCCCCCTTTTCGTATTCTATGATCTGATTAATACATGTATGTAAGGCTATAGAGCTATCTTGGAAATTCTCTCCCTCAACATCAAGACTTGCTAGTGGTTCTTGTTCATAACCTATAAAATTCATGTCATTTTTGCCCCAACCTGCAAGGATTGCTAAGCAATAATCTTCTCTAAGATCAAAAAGATGTTGAATATCATTTAGCAACACATATCTCTTCTTGTTGATAAGATAAGTGGGAAATGTTGGAACACAGGCAAGAGGACCTTCTTCATCAACCTGTGCACTTGGCTCAATCTCCTTTTCTTCCACCATTGTGATATTGTCACTCTTGAATAAACCTACATCAAAACCTTGGACAAGTTTATTCTCAACATCTTCTTGGAACATCTCCTCCTTCTCTTCGACCTCCTTATCCATACTTGCAATATCCTCTAGCTTTCTCTGTTGGTCTATATCTGGAGAAGAATTTTCCATGTACTGAAGATACACAATAAATCCAACGTCCTTGTGGATTAGAAGGCATTGGTGTTGGTACCTGTGGAAAGGGCAACATGTTTCTTTCTTTCTGAATTCCTCATCAATGAGGTTGAACCTGCCGAGCAAAGTTGACCTGGATGTATTGGTGGCTCCCATGACATCACTATAATGAACAAATCCATTGACTTCCAAACCTTGCACATGTCTATCATAAAAACATCTGTACTCCTTAAGTTTATCATCAAGATCCTCTAATAACTCCTTCAAATCAAAAGGAACATTGAAAATTTCCCTGATATAGCAAAACTTGGAAGAATTTCCAGTGATGTGTAAAAAATCAAAGAGCCTATCATCAGATGTCTCAATTATCTCCTCCTCATCCATTCCTTCCAGAGATAGCTTCCTCTTTGTCATTTTGACCAGAAAAATATTTATCCCTGAAAAAAAAAAGCAGAAAAGAACCAATATCCAATAAAACAAGATGATATCATGGAAAGAGGCCCCAACATTGATTTTCCAAGACAAAAAAATCAAAACAGGAGAATTTTTTTAGTTGACCGGTGAAACGCGAAAATTCAAGTGTGTAAGGCAAATGCCTGTGAAGGAATCGCGTTTCATCAGACAGTAGCTTGAAGACAAAAATTATTCTAAAATGTGGCTGGTGAAACGCGATACTAAGAAAAATATCATCAACAGAGACATTGTCTCGCGTTTTACTTGTCAAAAATTGCAAATGAAGAAAAGAAACATGAACAATAAATAAATTCTATGGAAACACACAAATTGATGATATAATCATTTTTGGAAAAGATATGCTGCATTTGAAAGATAGAAAGCACATAACATCTTTAATTCTTTAAGTGTTATAAAACATTCTTTCTATATTAATCAAATTTATTTTGTTAAAATGCTTGTAATAAAAAAATTTGTTACCTATCAAAGATTGTTGAACTGCTCTCCACACAGGATGCAAGGACCTTGAAGGGAAGTCGAGATGAAATTTTGGCAGAGAAGAAGACAATGTCGGAGAAATGGGTTTGAAATGCTTTTATATCGACCGTTAAGCATGTGGTGATAGTTCCAACGAAAAAGTTTGTGTAATAATGGAAATACACGTGTGTGACTTAAGTGACAGCGTAATAAACTCCTCAGAAGACGTGCGCATTCTCTTTTTCCAAAAATACGTCACACGTGTGTTAAATAACCCTTTTCCAAGTAAATAAAAAATTCCGATAAGCAAGAGTACGTCACACGTGTGTTATTAACACTTTGCGAAGAACGTTGAGTCCATGCAAATTCACCGCCTTCAGCTTTCATCGCATTTCATCGCTACTCCATCTTTGTTTTTGGTGTTCCTTCTAGTCTCCACGCATTTCCTTCCAATCTCCAAGCATTTCACTGCTTCCCCAACAAAGCAAACCTTCAAGCATATTGTCATCTTTAGGCTGAGATTGTGAAGAACAAGCTAAGAAGAAGGTATGGTTTCTGCATCTTGCTTTTCAATAACAAGCTCCATTCAATGCATTGTTTTGATATTTTTCCTTAATCCTTTATGTTATTATTAGCTCATGACCACTACAAAAGAATTTTTTCCACAGTGAAAGCATTCCTTAATATTGTGGATATTTAAGAAAATCTTACTGTGATCTGCATGAGCTATCTGAAATCCATGCTGCTGTAAATAATTACTTATCTGAGAATTCCATGCTCTCGATGCCTGTTTCTTTCCTCCCTAATTCTATGGATATTTTAAGTAATCTTAAAAGCTTTCCTTGGATCAAAGCTCTTTTTTCTTGGTTTTGTCAATTTTTATGCTATTCATGAGATGTCCGGTGAAACGCGAAAATAAGGTACTTCAAGCAGGTTTCCTGGCTTAAATTCGCGTTTCACTGGACACAATGGACAACAAGTCCGGTGAAACGCGAAAAGAAGCAGCTGCAAGGAGGCGCCTTGCTTGACACTCGCGTTTCACTAGACAGCTCGAGAAAAATTCAGCTGATACGAGAAAACGCCATGCAGCATAGATAACTCTTGTCTGGGACTCGCGTTTTGCTTTACATGCTGGAGAAGAAGTAACATATGTTTTTTTGGCAGATGGCTAGGACTAAGGCAACAGCAAGAAAAGAGAAGATTGATCCTAGGGATTTAGCATCAAAGATTCATCAGTCTTCAAAGCCTCAGAAGCTCTCTAGAAAGTCAAAGCCAAGGAGAAGGTTTTCTCAAAATGTCAGGTGTCTAAGGGAGATTAGGAAGGCAGTAAATGCTCTTGACAATGCAATTCCAAAGTTGTCTTTTCAGAGGCTTGTCAGGGAAATTTGTGACAGATATAGTTTGGATAGTTTCAGATGGACAAGAACAGCTCTTAATTGTATACAAGAAGCCACAGAGGATTTTCTAATTGAGTTTTTCCAAGATGCCTACATTTGTGCTGCTCATGCTCATAGGCTCACACTCATGGACAAGGACATGGTAATTCTTAGGAGGCTAAGATATAGATTTTCAAAGGTCCTTGAGCCAATTCCCCTCACTGATATGAAGACATTTAATATCCTTAATGTGCCCCCAACTAGAAGAAAGAAAGATGATTCTGGTGTCAGGGTTGAGGATGTCACCCATGAGAAGGATACAAGGCAACATGAAAAAGAGGAGAAGGCTAAAGAGGAACAAGCAGATAAATGGAGAGAGTATAGGAGGCAAAGGGTTGAAGAAAGGGAAATAGAGCAACTAGAGTCCTTTGAAAATGAGCTAGCCACCCTTCTTGAAGCAACTAATCCAAAAGGATTCAGTGTGTTTTGTTTCTTACCTGGTGACTTAGGCAAAAGAACTGAGGTTATCTCCTTTGATGCTGCATGTGTTCAGATTCTTAAGGATAAAAGAAGAGAAGTAAATGACAGTCTTATTCTTGCTGGCCTAAGGTATGTCCATCCATAATTACTTATACTTTTTGATATTTTTTTAGCAATAAGATTTTTCTTGTTTATACTCACTATTTCTATGCCTTTTCTAGGTGTATAATGTATGAGTTTCCTTTGGATATACAACAAAAAATTGAGGTTTTTGATCCATCTATCTCATTCTTTATGAGGAATGAGCTTGATGCAAGTTTTATTGAGCACTGGCTCAATTTGATTGACTTCGATACTTTGGAGCTGCTTATAATTCCATATAATGAAAAGTAAGTGATTCAATATTCTATTAGAGTTTTTGAGATTTTATCCTACTAATTTGTTGAGATATGATTGCTTTTAGTTCTCATTGGAGCTTGATTGCAATAGACCTTGTGGATAAGCAATGCTTTTTAATCAACTCTATGAAAGGAAGCCATGGAAATGCTAAATTGTAAGTTATATTATCCAAGGGCTCCTTGATATTTCAATTCTTTTTTTTGTAAGTACTCTAAATTTCAACATATTTTATATACAGAGGTACCAAAAGATTAATTGAAGAGCTAGAGAAAAGACCCCCTATGCCATCTGATTTGCTTGCAACAATGCAATATAGACAAGTTGCAGTAAGTTATTCATTAAAATAATTGAAACATGAGTTTGTTCTATGAACTACCATTCGTCCTCTTTATAGTTTTACTTTGTGTTGGTGGTTGCAGTGTCCCCATCAGGATGATAGCCATTCTTGTGGCTGGAGGGTGATTGCAAATGCTAGAAGAATGGTTAACTTTGTTTATCTTAATGATGATAAACATGTAAAGGTAATATGAAAGATGCTAAACTTTAAGATAGATATTAATTGCAAATAGTCCATTGATGATAAAAATATAGTCTATTGTAAGAACAATAATGAACTGAAACTCTTTTTTCTATAAATGTGTGACAGTTTTCGAAGGATTGCTATACATCTGAGCATATTTGGTACATCAGAGCAAAGCTCTTGAAGTATATGATAATCAATTGTATACAACCAACAACAGAGATTGGTGGGGATTTGCACCATGAAGGAGATGCGGTGCCTATAACCACGGAAGGCAAATCCACAGCTTCAACACCTTCTATACCCAAGACATCAAAGAAAGGCAAAAGGACTCCTAGAAAGGATAGTTCTCCAAAAAAGAAATAGCTTTGCCATATCGCCTTGTAGGCCTTCATATATAGAAATTTGCCCTTCAGCCCTTGTATATCTCATAGAGATGGCAGATAGACATCTGCTACAAAATTTGTACATGTATTTTATATTGATAGTAAAGATATCTTTTCTTGAATGTCATTGCAGTGTATTTTATTTTCTCTCCTTTTCGATATCTGCAAAAAATAATTTACAAATGTTTGTTAGTTAGAAAGTGAGATCTTGATATACATCTAAGTAGATATAATATGATGTGAAAACTTACTCGTTTCTTGTCAAGTTGGAATACAAAGGAGCATGGTAGTTCAATGTCTTCATTTTGTAAATCCATCCTCACTTGATGTAGCGTACATGATTTTCTGATCTTTAAGATTGCAATAATATACTCGTTGAACCAAATATCAAGATCCACAATAGGATCCTTGCTGAAATCATTAAGATTCTGGTCTAAAGCAACTAGACTACTACCAACAAAATGCCATCGACTATAGTAAAAGCTAAGGATAAAATTTTGAGTAGCAATCATATATTTACAAGCTATAGAGTCTTGATCTATCTTACATATAATTTTTCCTTCTGTCCTTGTATCCCATCCTTCATCAACAAATTGTATGATATGATCATATGTTAGTCTCTTCACTGAAAGCATGGTTTTTGTTATTCTTATCTCCATATTAGAGAAGAAATCAATAAATATATTAATAGGCATAAATAAAGTAACTTTGCTTAGCCTACTTGAGATATTAGATTTTAGTGCTTTCTGGATCTCAGAAAATATCTTACATCTATAGCCCTCACTAGTAGCTGGACTTGGCAAAGGCCACTCAAAGCTTGAAAAATCTGGCAAAGGAAGGAGTTTTATTGATCCCCATTGGCAACACCACATAGGAATAACATAAGAATGGTCATAAAAGAATATTCCATTCTCTGCAAGCTCTGTCTTCTTTCTACCTCTATGCATTTCTTCTCCAATTGAACCATGTATAACATCAATAACATCAATAATAGATTCCACTGGTTGCCATTCCTCAAGATTAGAGGGATAGACATCTACAAGACAAACAAATATTATAATGGAAAAACCTAAACCATGTTTAAGAAAGGAAAAACTTTAAGAATCAAATTCTTACAATTTGGTCTATGCATTGGAAGCTTTGAAGATCCAGGTTTCAAACACAGCTCTCTATGCATGAACACATGTTGCACTAGTACCTCTTTGATACTATTCTTATTTGCTCCAAGCTTAAAATCTCGGATTTTGCCCTTCCAAGCAGAGATAAACGAGCTCTCATGTCTTTGCCTTTTTCCACGTTTTGCTTGTTGCATGGTGATCCAACTACCTTTGCTAATGATAGTAGGAATCCATCTTCCATCAGTTTGGAATGAGTTAAACACTGATATGGATGTGATTTGGGAGCTTGGACGCCTTGTTGAAGGTCGAATTTCTGTATCCATGGTAGAAGAGAGAGATACATGCACAGAGAGAGAGAGAGAGAGAGAGAGAGAGAGAGAGAGAGATAGAGAGAGAGAGAGAGAGAGAGAGAGGACTAGGCTATCATAACGGAGGGAAAAACAATAGAGGAATAAAAGAAACGAGGGAAAAAACTGAGCGCCATGCTTTTCACCAATTTGAATTTCGATTACATCAGTCATTATCATTAATCTAGAAACATCATTAAATAAAAGTAGCCGAGACTCTATGCCATTAATGCAAAATATGTCATAATCACGAATATAAGAGACTAAAAATACATAATAAAAATACAAATTCGTAATATTATCATATTTATATATTTTTGTAAAATGATTTTTTATTTTTTTTAAATTAGAAGTTCCGTTACGGAGGCTTTGCTCTTATTGGTCTAGAGCACTCTCTCTCCACATCCTAAAAGGCATTTTCGAGACCTCAAAACTCCCCTAATGGAAGTAGATACCCAGAGGAGGGTGCACCTTCGAGGTTTAGTTGCAAATGGTGTGGTGGGCAGCACTATCCAAGAAATTTCCCAAATGTTAAGTGCGACATTTGTGGAAAATCCGGCCATTTAGCAGCTACTTGCTGGAGTAAGATCAGTTCCCTCCAGCGAGGTAGTAAGCAACCAGGGCCTGTTAATCATCGTGCGCAAGGAAATGATTCCCAGCGAGAAGATGGGCCTAAACAAATACTTCAACAACCAAAGACTACAGTGGAGGAGCTACCAAGTGGTAGTGGGGTTAGTTTGATTGAGGCTGTACGCGTTAACGATGCTGAAACCTCTAATCTACGAGCTGTTCTTATAAGAGGTCAAAAGGGTAGAGAATCCAACAAGGATAAGCCTGTCGACAGAAACCCTAAACAAGGCGACAAAGGAACGCAAGTTTTGGATCCTGCCATGGAAGGGGGACCTTTGAAGCCCGTAGAGAGTAAAGCCAATAAGGAACCATCAAAGAAGAAGGTGAAAGCTAAGAAAGAGGCAATAAAGCCAGTTCAGCGACCTAAAGAGCGGATGGTTTGGCATGAAAAGCGAGCTCTATCGAACTATCATGAATTCGATTTGGCGAGCTCTCTTTGCGAAGTCAAGCCGGATGTGAATCTTTTACAGCTTATTAAGCTTTCCCCAGGAGTACGCAAGGAATTTAGAAAGATCCTACGTACCGGTTATATCATAGAACCTTTGGATATTGCGCGAGTTGGTGATGACTGGTTCGAGCATGCTGAGAAGCATTGCCCAAGGGTTGCAGCCTATGTCGATGGGATATTAGTAGATTATGCCATTGTCGACACGGGATCATGTGTTAACATTATGAGTTCTGAACTGATGGAAAAGTTGGGTCTTGCGATCCAGAAAGATACCTCCACAATTCTCAGAATGGCAGATGATAGTTTGAGACAGCTGGAAGGCTGCATTACTAAGGTCCATGTCACTGTTGCAAATGTAGAATGCCTGTTGGACTTTAGGGTGATTCGTTTTGCAGGCCGGCCAAGTTACCAAGTATTATTCGGACGACCTTGGATCTTGCAAGCAGACTGCCAAGTAGATATACCCGTTGGTCGACTGATATTCGGTAGAGGTGCCCAGCATGTGGTGGTTGATGCTTATCCTAAGTCCCCGTAGAGTGAGAGAGCTCCTCTATCTTCTACAGAATTGGAGACACTAGAAGATTTATCTGCCAGTGAGACATCATCGAGTGATGAGTCCAAAGAGGGATCCACCACGGAGGACATCTATCAGATCACTTTGAACGAGCCGATAGAGGGCCAAGATCGTATAAGAGATGCAGATGTTATCGAGCTAGACCTTGGTACGCCCGATGATTCGCGGCCAATCAAATTAGGTTCCATGCTCAGCACAGCAGAAAGGGAGGACTATGTATCCTTGATTCAGGAATTCCGTGATATCTTTGCCTGGAGTTATGATGAGTTGAGGGGCATTCCTCCTGGTCTTGCTGTCCATACAATTCCGTTGAAAGAGGGCAGTCGTCCTGTACGACAGAAAGTAAGGCGTATGCCTTTCAAATTGAGGGACAGGCCGTTTGAAGAGTTACAGAAGCTTCGAAAAGCGGGTTTGATTTTTCATGTGCAACACACAGAATGGTGTTCGCCAGTTGTGATTAGAAAGAAGAAGAATAATCAAATCCATTTATGTGTAGACTTTAGGGAGCTGAATAAGCAGACAGTTAAGGACTACTACCCGTTGCCATTTATTGACCAGATTTTGGATCAATTAGCGGGTAGGGAGATATATTCGTTTATGGATTGCTTTGCAGGATATAACCAGATGGCAATTGCAGAAGAGGACAAGTTGAAAACAAATTTTATTACTGTATTTGGTACTTTTGCGTACCATGTGATGGCCTTTGGTTTATGCAATGCGCCTGGTTCGTGGCAACGAACAGCAGATAAGACATTTGGTGACATATTCCCTGAAGAGTTGAAGGTGTTTATTGATGACTTAGGGGCCGCCACCGTGAGAGAAAGGCAGTTGATCATTTTAAGAAAATGCTTTGAGCGTTGTAGACAATTTTTCATCGCTCTAAACCCACGGAAGTGTGTTTTTGGAGTACCTTATGGGCTATTGCTGCGTCATGTAGTCAGTTTGGTAGGAATTGTGACAGACCCCGAGAAAGTTAAAGTTATAGTTGCCATGGGTCCACCATGCACTCCGAAGGAAGTTCATAGCTTTCTGTCTTCGGTTGGTTATTACCGTAGATTCATAAACGCGTTGGCAGAAAGGACGTTGCCACTTACAAATTTATTGTCCTTTAGCTGTTTGTTTGTATGGGGCGGCCCTTGTAAGATAGCATTCGAGGATGTGAAACAGGAGCTAGCAAGAGCGCCCGTTTTAAAAGCACCTAAAAGAGGTGAGGTGTTCTATATATTCTGAGCAGCCACCATGTATAGTATCAGCTGTTGTTTAGCCCAAATTTGGGAAGAGAAGTGGTACCACCCGATTGCTTTTGCCAGCTGGAAGTTGGGGGTATCCAAAATCAATTATACTTACATGGAGAAGTTGTGTCTAGCGATGGTCTTTGGGACCAAGAAATTCAGGCATTATATTCTCTATGAGAAAGTCGTGCTTTATACGAAGGGGGAGGGGCTTCGATTATTGATGAATAAGCTACAGCCGCCTGATCGTCTAGCGAAGTGGTTAATCACTTTGCAGGAATTTGATTATGAAATCAGGAGTAAGCCACCAAGGTTGCAAGGCATCGTGGAATGTCTAGTGGACTTTGGGGAGCCGAAAGAATCTGTGGCTGAAGGTAGTGACATGGAGTTGTTATTTAAAATAGATACGGCATCTATTCCCTCTTGGTACGCTGCAATAACGCATTATTTATCAACGGGAGAGGCGGGATCCGAATTATCTAAAGCTAAGAGAAGGAAAATTAAGCAGCAAGCGTTAAAGTTTTCTTTGATCACAGGTACATTATATCGGCAAGGGGTTGATGACATCTATCGCCGATGTGTGATGCCTGACGAGGTGCCATTCATTTTGGAAGAGTGCCATGATTCTGCTTGCGGCGGCCATTTTGTTGGATGGCTTACACCACAAAAGGCTTTAAGAGCAAGTTATTGGTGGCCTGCCATCTTCCAGGATGCGTTTGCGTATGTTAAGAGATGCAATATTTGTCAACGACATGATAGTCGAGAGAATAGGAAACGACCACTCACCCCTATTATGGCAATACTTCCATTTGATAAGTGGGGAATAGACTTTGTGGGTCCTATTACTCCGTCGTCGACTGCACAAAAGAGGTACATCATTGTAGCAACTGACTACTTCACAAAGTGGTCAGAAGCACGTGCAACAAGGAAAGATGATGCTAAAAAAAATGCTAGTTTCCTTTTAGAGCAGATAATATGCCGTTTTGGTCCACCGAAAGAATTAGTGTTAGATCACGGAACCCATTTCCTAAATAAGGTGATCAAAGGTTTGACAGAGATGTGGCAAATCAAGCATAACAAGACAACCCCATATAATCCACAAGCCAATGAGCAAGTTGAAAGCACCAACAAGCAGCTTGTGGGCATCCTGTCCAAAATCGTATCGGAAAAGAAACGGGATTGGGATAAAAAGTTATGCGTGGCAGTGTGGGCCTACAATACGACCTTCAAACGAGCCACTGGCCATACCCCGTTCAAGTTAGTATATGGGGAGGAGTGTGCCTTGCCTTTAGAGATTGAGCTGCCGACTATTCGGTTTGCCATCAATCATTCTTTGAGTGATGAAGACGCACTTTTTGAGCGCTTGACGACACTGGCACATTTAGATGAGCTTAAACTACAGAGCTTATTGCACCAAGAAGTGGCGAAGCGCTGAATGAAGCAGCTACATGACCTCAAAGCCAAGAAATACACCTTAAAGAAAGGATAGCTTGTTCTGTATTATGACGCACGACGTGAATTGTTTCCAGGCAAGCTAGAGCCCAAATGGGACGGGCCCTATAGGATTGTTAGAATAGGAAAGAATAAATCTACCGTCTTGTTAGCTGACCTTGAGGGGGTAGAATTTAAAAATAAGGTTAATCTTAATAAGATTAAACCTTATTATTTCTGATTGCACTAATGCTATGACTGCCTTGCAGGTCTAGGCGCGATCGATCAAACATCTGCAAGGAAATCGTGATAGAGGTTGATGGGTCTTTTGATCCCTTATTTAGAACACCCATATTTAGAACAGAGGTATCATCAGGGAAAGCTCATTTGGTAGAGCAAAGGATACAAGGTGATTGAGCAAGAAGGCGGGACATTTATTTGGGAGATCAAGGTCTTCTGCCATCACTGCCTACAAATTTTGACGAGCATCCCTGTTGAATTCAATGATGATGGTGGGATGGAGCCTATAGTCCACCCGTTGAATATGCTGAATTTCGATTACCATAATTACGAGTAGAGTTCTGGATGGCGGGATATGTAAACCCTTTATGGACGTACACTTTGTACTTTGATGGGGCGTCCAGGGGTGCATGCAAAAAAGGAAGTGTAGGAGTTGTCATCCGAGACCCCCACAACGCATTGTCATGAAGTTAGCCACTTATCTCGGGGTGAATTTCACCAATAATATGGCAGAATACAAAGCCCTGATTATGGGTTTGAACATTGCAAAGAAGGGTGGTATCCGCCAGTTGTTGATGAAAGGGGACTCTTAGTTGGTTTTAAATCAACTCAATGGGACATACATGGTACGAAACCCCATCCTTTGCATGTACCATCATACTGCCATAGCCCTGCTAGACGAATTTGATAGAGTGTCTTTTCAGCTGATTCCACGGAATTGGAATCAGTTTGCCGATTCATTGGCTAATTTCGCGTATGAAGAAGACCTCTTCTTTAATTGTGGCCCTTGTCCCGATATATCTATTGATGGTGAGACAGGACCTGGTCGTTTGTGGGGTATGCTTTCTGAACATGCCCTCTTTGGCAGACGATGGTTGATCTGGGTGATGCAGAGGGTAAGCGAGACTCATCTACCTTTATTATCTTGGACCCATAGATTGATTAGACGACATGTGATGCGGACACCTCTTGCGATATACGCAGGAGGGATGGGTCATAATCTAATGCACCTAGTTTAGGGCTACCAGCCTTTGTTCCCCTGGGCATGGTATGCTTTGATGTCTATCATGGTTGTTTCCAGGTGGATGTTATGCGTAGTATTGTTTGACTTCATTAGGCCAAGAGGGCCGATTCAGTTTTGTAGCAAAGTCAAGTTTCATTTCATTAGGCCAAGAGGGCCATTTCCCTGTCTAGTGCGGGTGCGTTTAATTGGGTTTTTTGTTTTAAGTGTTGTGCTAGACAGGTTTCATGGTTAGTGGAATTTGGTGGAGCCTGGAGGAGCCTTTGCTGCGATGGAAGCTTCTTGTGGCCAATCCAGGTGATATTTCTCCTTTACGAGTACCTTTCTTTCCTGTTATATGTGTATTTGTACTTGTTGAGGGGATATATTTTTGTTGGGGACCGGCAACCAAGGCATGAAGTCCCAGGTTTAGGCTATGTATGTTTGAGGGAGGTCGGAGTAGTCATTGCCTCCTGTAAAGACATTGTCAGGCATCGAGAGACCTGTTTTAGAAGGAAGTCCTAGTGGCCCTGTCCTGCTAGCCTGCTAGGCAGCCGTTCTAGGAGTTCTTGTTAGTAGTGAGGCAGTTAGAGAAGCCTGCCAGAAGATAATAATAATGATACCAAGAAATCCTGAATATCCTACAAGATGACTATAAATACGAAGGTGTGTAAAAAGGGGTTCTAACCCCTATCCCAAGAAAAGAAAAGGGATGAAAATGTGTAAGCAGTTGATCATTGCCTTGCGAAGGCCTGGTAGGTTCCTGGGGACGAGTCAGACCCGGGGCCGATACCTTGTCTTCCTAGGGGTGGCTTCTTGCCAAATATAATACCAAAACAAGGAAGGTTGGAGCGAAAATAAAAGTGAGCGTTAGAAAAGGATTAAGTGTCGCCTTGCGAGGGCTTGGTAGGTTCTTGGGTGCCGAGACAGGTCCTGAGGCCGATGCCCTGTTCTCCTTGGGTCACTACGCTCAGCTCCCTCCTTTTTACATGCCCAAGTATGTTCATCCAATACAAACCCTAAAAGAAGACATGTACTGAAAGAAAATACTCTTTGATCAGGCTATCGGAGTCCTCGCCTTGTAGGAGCTCCTAGTTGTGTTGTCTTTAGTTGGTAAGTAGTGCAGACTACCACTTAGGGCAACCTCTTTGACAGGTTTTTTAGTTTGGCTGTGTTGGAGCAGTTGGTTAGCGACTCACTTCGGATCTTCTATTAGATGATGCTAGGCCTACTCCTTGTGGATGTCATGCCTTGGTTCTGTCCAAGGGTAGGGGAAGCATTGTGCTGAGTTTTATTATATATTTGTTTTGTATCAGTTTGATGCTTCTTTGGTTGTTTATGTGCAGATATATTCGTGGATTCGACGGGCTGAGTCGCCCTATCCCGTGGTCGCCAATGAGAGCAGAATTTTGGTGCCGGAAAGTGCTTAAAAATAGCTAAAAATTACGAATATCAAGGGAAAAATATTCACCATCAAAGGCGGCGGCTCAATCTAGGACGATTTTAAGCGACAAGCAGTCGACGGGCGCCCAAGTGACACGTCTGGATTTTTAGTAATTTTTCTGTCAGTTGGGACGGGATACAGGAGCTGCAGACCTGTCCGGGATGCCGAGACGGACGCCCAAAAATTTACAGCACGTCAATCGGAGCTCGTATGAGGAAGTTGGCCCAAAACCGGTCGAGGTGTCCAAAAAGGGGCCAAAATTGAAATCTCAAAGGGTGTGGCTAGTGGAGGGTGCCCTTTGGCTCCCCACCCCCCCTAATTTTTTCATCGTGCCCAAGGTAGTGCCGTGCACAGACCCGCGCGGAAAAAGAGGTGCCCCCTCCCCCCTCAAATCGAGATTCAGGCTGTCAAGTAAGCCATGGATTCAATCATAGCAGGCAACAGGATTCAATCTTCTCTCCGCATCGCTCCAATTCACGCGAGGAATGGCAGCCTGTAGAGAGAGAGAGAAAATCGGTCTTTCTCTCTCCTCCCTCTCTCTCCTCTAAGAGGGAATTCATGTGGGAAGAAGAAGGAAGAAGAAAGAGTGATGGAGGCTTGTCCGGCATGGATCGGATTGCTCCACGGGCTGGAAATGGTGACTTGTGATCATCATGAGCATGAAGTGCTGCTGATTTTCAGATTTGCAGCCATGGACATGAAACCCGAAACATGCAAATAAGGGGTAATTTAATTTTTTCAAAGGAAATTTGAGATTTCATGGCTTTTGATTGATAAAATGTTGTTCATGTGGGCTAAAAATTGTTTATGTTGCTATTTTCCATGAGTACTTGCTGATCATAATCAGAAAATCAGAAAAAATATGCATCTTGTGACTCAAAATAATACACTAAAACACGTAAAATATGGAAAATCAAGGGAAAATGATGGTTTTTGGGCATAAAAATGGGAAAATGAATAGGAACACCAACTAAATTTTCATTTTTGCTGCAAGAAGGAACTAAGGGCCACAGCCCATAACCTATTTTGAATTTTTAGTAATTAAATAATGCAAAAAATAAGGGAAATACAAGGAAAATAGAGAAAAATCACTAAAAATAGGGGGAAAATGCATTTTGGGTGCGGGAAATTAATGAAAATTAAGAACAATGTTTGTAATGTTTGTGGGGACTGAAGCATGAGGATTTGCCTCAGTTCAACCCCACCTTCTTGTTCTAGTGCGTCTTTTTCCGGTTTTTACACATAAAATGATGGTAAAATGTCTCATAAATCTATGCAACGATGCAATATTTAAACGGGGAAGGGTAGAGAAGTTGAAATATGTCTAAATGCCGTGTGAGATGATGGAAAAGTTGCTTATTTCCATGCATAGAATTTAGGATGGATGATGATTAAAATTAAGAGCTTAGTAGCACGAGGATCACCTCGGTGCTAGGCCCAAGCAACGAAGCACGAACGGTAGTTGGAAATCATTAAAAGAATGGTTTTGCACTTGTGCACAATACTGTTTTGCTAAATGTTTGAGCACTAGGCATCCACCAAATGCATAGAGCATGAAAAGAATTTAAAAAGTATCAGTGACCAGCTCTTGGACATGCATTGCAATTGGTTTATTAGAACATGACCTACAATGAGAGGCAGTGAGGTACCCATGCTGTAGGTAGACGCGGGTCCCAAAGGGGAAAGCAAGTGAGGAAGAAATGGTACACTCTTGGACACACTTATTTGTTACCTTGAGCGACTTTTGTGCAATGTGTCTATTTGTTGAGCGATGCACTGAGGGGCCAATCCCCAAGGTGTAGGAGAGTCGTAGAGGGTGGACGGCATTCAGCCATAGGAGGAACCCCATGTGTATGTGATTCGAGCCTTTTGGCTATGTGAAAGGGACTCCCTCTGAGGAGTAGTGGGTGAGAGAAAAGTGGACTACAAACAACGTAATACAAACGCAATGTTTAGGAAGGCAGAGATTTTGATAGACGCTCCTGGCCACGAGACCGAGGGGTTGTCTTGTGCGTAGTGACGAGGCCCGGCTAGTGCATGAGCCAGTGCCGGCCCGTTTTTAGGTCCATCAATGTGTTTTAAGGATTTTTTGATAGTTTTTAAATGAAAAATGGGTACCCGTATGCATGTGAATAGCAGCTACGCACACCCACGAACAAATCAGACGCGCATCCTAGCGCATGAACAACTGCTAGAAAAATCGCATGGACTCGCACGAACGAATCCATGTATGCGAACATCAGACGGTCTCCTACATGGACAACGCACACGCGAAGACACGGAGACACGAACATGTGGCGAGGGAGGGTGGGGTTAAGCCAACCGGGGGGGTTGGGTTAATGGGTTGAAGGGGGGTTAGGTTAGGATAAGTGGGTGCGGTGAGGGTAGGGTAATTGGGGGCAAAGTAGTGGATGTAGTGGGTTTAAGGAAGGGGTTAGTGAGAACAGGGGCTAGGGGTAATGGGATTGAGGTTATGGGGAAGGTGAGTGTAATGGGGGGTGGGAGTAGGGTAATGGGGGTTGGGGGGATGTAGTGTAAGGTAATGGGAGTGGGTTTAGGAATAATTGGGGGGGGGGGGGGGGGATTAGGGGTAATTGGGTGGGGTGAGGGTAGGGTAATTGGGGGGTAGGGGGGAGGGGGTGGTTTAGGAATAATTGGGGTGGGAAGTGTAAGGTAATTGGGGGGGTTAGGAGTAATGGACGGGGAACGCATGGGGGTTAGGGGCCGAATGGGTGGGCGGGGGGGCATGGTTTAGGAATAATTGGGGTGGGAAGGAGGTAATTGGGGGGGTTAGGAGTAATGGAGAGGGGACGCGTGGGTGGTTAGGGGCCGAATGGGTGGGCGGGGGGGAGGAAGCGATAGCAGGGGCATGTGCGGCGGAGGACACCAGGGCGGCATGGCGGTCTGGGCAGCGGCCACGATGAAGGCCGTGGCTGTAAAGAAGCTAATTTCCACAACAAGCCATTAAACTGAAAATACAAGAAATAGACATAAAATGCCAAGAAACCATAGCTAAGGTGGCTAAGCATGAAATGATATTACCAATGTTGGCTGAGAATCAAATGATGAGTGGCTGCAGCATGGTATGCACACCAAGCTATGGTGGCCAAGAGTATTCACCCTCTTAGATGTAGGAGGTTGAGACCTCAAACAAGTAATGTTGTATAATGGCAAAAAGATGATTCACATGTTACATCTCCACCTTTTATACTTAACCCTAGCCTATTCTAGACTAAGTTGTTTATGCTTTATTATAAGCCATGGAAAAAATATGATACACATGTTACATCTCCACCTTTTATACTTAACCCTAGCCTACTCTAGACTAAGGTGTTTATGCTTTATTACAAGCCATCCCGGCCTAAAAGAGCTTTGTCCTCAAAGCTGGAATTGGGACAATGTGCAAGGATAGCTTTGTAAGTGATGAATCCATGCTATAATAAAACTTCAAACTGAAGAAGATCTCATATGTCAATGAAGTACAAGTATGAAATTTGAATTGACTGCTAGAAACTATCCAAAACAGGCTACTGCACAGGTTTGTTGATGGGCTTTGTGTTAGACAACAAATCAATAGGATGGTCAACCTCTCGCTTTGGAGGTAAAGATGATGGTGGTTGAAATAAATCATTGTATTCCTCCAATAGCTCTTCCAATCTTGGATCCCTTTTCTTTGAAGAAGAAGATGGCTGAGCCCTTCATCTACTTTTGCAAGCAAAAGAGTAAAGATTCATGACTTGGCATTGATTTATTTTTGCAATTTCTTCATGGAGATGAGTTCTATTTGTTTAAGGTCTATGCCTTTCAACTCTATATGTTGTCCTTGCCAATTAAATCCCATTTGCATTTGCTCCAAGTCTAAGGTGAATTTGCCAAGCGTTTTCAGCCAATTACATCCAATAACAATGTCAATAGGTCCCATATCCAAAGTGATTAAGTCTACTTGTATTGTGCAAGAGGGTGATAACTCAATTGAAGCACATGGACACACTTCTTTACTAGACTCATATGCACCATTGGCAACTTGTATCCGCAAGGAAGAGTCCATATTAATGGGTAGTAGCTTCAACCCATTTAAAGATTTGGTGTTGATGAAGCTATGAGTGCTGCCCATATCAACTGAAATATGTGCAACCTTGCCATTAATGAAACCTTCGAGTCTAAGTGTATTTTCCCCTTTGCAACTGGTCCACGCATCATGTGAGATGGTACACAAGGAAGCATGAGAATCATGCGTACCACCTAGATCAAATGGAAATCCATCCATGGGATCATAAGATTCTTCATTGGTGCATGCTCTTCTTCATGAATCTCTTTGACCATTGGGTATGCATCAACATGCAGTAAATTCCCCTCTTGATCTTCTTCTTCTTCTTCCACTTCCTCATCTTGAGTGATCACCATGTTGAATTTTGAGTTCTTAGCTTTATACTTCAGCTTATGATCTTATGACCACTTTTCTCCACATTTGAAGCATAATCATTTTGCATGCATTTCTCTAATGTGAAATATGCGGGATCTAGAGCATGGCAAATGCGAAAGCTATGGAGGTTGAAGGAGGAAAAAGAAACTCATGAAGACATTGACCCTGACTAGGACTTTTTGTTACACAAGTGAATTAGGTTCTAAGATTGAGACTTGGACTCATAAACACAATCTTGTGTATTGACAGTGACATGACATTTTACTAGAAAGAAAAGAGTACTATCATTTCATTAGAAAGAGAGTGCAAGTACAATGCTTTATAAGAATTGAGTGGTGGTACTTTCTCCTACTGTGCATATGGGATTCTGGCCCTGAGCCCTCATTGCTTCTCACAAAGGGACTAACATAGGTGCGATTGCAAATATCTCAACACCCCTCCTCAATCACAACCAAAAGTACAAAGTGTGTAGAGGCTTTAGTGAAAGCAACACTTGCAAAGTGTGGGCACACCATAAACATGGCAAAAACACTAGAGGTTGTCGCAGAAAAGGCTAAGTGTGGGTACCACAAACATGATGGACATCCAGAGGCTGTAGCAGGGACCTCACAAAGTGTACAGAGGCTGTAGTACAAGGATAGCTGAGGAGTTCACAAGTTTATATTTGAGGCATTAGAGCTAGGAAATATAAAACTAAAAAATTTTATCTGAATAGAAGGACTAATGAGGTTTTTCCTTCTCCTGGTGGTCTTCTTCTTCTTCTTCTTCCTTTGCTCCATTTTCTTCTTTTTCTTTGACTGCAACTAGATAGGCCTTTTGGGACCTCTTTCTGGCATGGCAAAACTTCTCGGTGTGTCCGATCCTTTTGCAGAAGTCATAGAAGAGTTGATCCCTCTTGCCTTTGTACCTGTTGCCAACATATAGTGCATACTCATCTCTAGAGGTACTTGGTTCTTCCTTGGTTTTTAGCTTCTTTTCCTCCTCTAATAGTGATGCTTGGATATCAACAAGTTCAGGATTTGGCATATTGATTAAAGTTGTTGATATATTATTATATTCAGGAGGCAAACTCTTAAGTAGAACACCAATGCAAACATCTTCTTCCATTTTAATATTGATTCCTGCAAGTTGGGTTAGAAGTCCTTCCATGTAATTTAGATGTGTGGCAAGTGATGCACTAGACTTCATTTCAAGCCTGAAAAACTCAATCAGGAGACCATACTTTGATGATTTAGACTGTGCACCGAACAAGGTGTCAAGTCTCTTCCATGTATCCTGTGAGGTCTCATAGTTATCCACATGGTGGATATAGCTGTCGTGTAGCTCCAATTTGATAATGGCCTAAGCCTTATCATCGTTCTTTTGCCAAGTGACAGTAAGATCCGCATCACGAGGCTTCTTTTCTTTTCCAATGGTAATGGCCCAGAGGCCCTTCTTCATCAGGATCAATTTGATGCGGGTCTGCCAGGTATGAAACCCGACTCCTTTGAAACGAGCAATTGGAGAATCTTTGCCCATGTTTGACTTGAGAGATCAGTAGCAAATCAACTTCAAATAACTGAGAATAACCAACAATGAGTTGATCTTTGTATATGTCAAAAGACACAAGCAATGGCAATGAAGTATCAAAAGATACTAGTTTGAAATTTGATGTTTGTTGCTTGAGTTTGACTTGATGATCTTCAAAAACTCTTCATAGCTTTCCCTCCTTGCTGATTTGATGGTTGAATACTTTCTAAAAAATTTAGATTAGAGTGGCCTTAGCTTGGTTTAAGTGGCAGGAGAGAGAAAATGAAGGAAAAATGAGCTTGAAGGTAAGTGGCTATGGATGTCCTGTCAAAACAGGGACCAACGACTGGTAAATGATCTCCCACGTGCTCCACAGGTTGAATCTGCTCAAATCCTTTGAGGTGGAGGACCCTCACTAATTGTTCTAAGTCCCCTAAGAGGGTTTGTACTCATTTTGCCCGAGTTGAGAGATCTAAGCCTTCAAAGTGGTCGCTCTCAAAATTGTGCCCAGATTTGGGAAAATGCAAATGCCAGGCATGGTGTGCATCAATCTCCTTGATTTTTATGCCAATAAGTTATGCTTTGACCTGAAGAACAACTCTCGAGGAGAAATCTTGAAGAGATATGGCCTGGTTGATGAGATATGGCTGCTCCAACAGAGGTAGGTAGGTGCTGTCCATAGACACAGTTATGGCAACAACTCTGAAAAGAGGCAATGCTAAAGCTATAGTTACCCAATCTTAATGATTGAGGTGCCAACGAGGAGCTTTGGAAGTACAGAAACACTTCTCTAGAAGAAAGTTCAGAGAGATTTGGCTTGTGGAGAGAGACATGAAAGCTTCAAGATGACAAGGTATTACTGTCTATGGCTGCCATGGAAGCTTCATTGAAGGTAGGAATGCAAATGAAGTTGGAGATAGGGTCTAGTACTTAAACTGAGCTGAGTAAAGATGGAAAGGAGCTGAGAGGAGTGAAAGGAGATTTTGGCCATGCTCAACTGGGCTCTGATACCATGTGAAATACGCGAGATCTAGAGCATGGCAAATGCGGAAGCTATGGAGGTTGAAAGAGGAAAAAGAAACTCATGAAGACATTGACCCTGACTAGGACAAATTGTTACACAAGTGAATTAGGTTCCAAGATTGAGACTTGGACTCATAAACACAATCTTGTGTATTGACAATGACATGACACTTTACTGGAAAGAAAAGAGTACTATTATTGCATTAGAAAGAGAGTGCAAGTACAATGCTTTATAGGAATTGAGTGGTGGTACTTTCTCCTACTGTGCATATGGGATTCTGGCCCTGAGCCCTCATTGCTTCTCACAAAGGGACTAACGTAGGTGTGATTGCAAATATCTCAACATCTAAGCTTGTTGTGAGGAAGGAAGTTGTTGTTAGAACTATTTTAGGGCAATTTAGGAGCATCTTCAGCTCTTGAAAAAGTACATATTGACTCAGCCATATTTTTGAAAATTTTCCATTGTTTCTATACAAAAATTCCACCCTTTTTAGAGGCATAAACAGTGGGAAATGTTGACAGTTTGCTATTATAAGTGTTTTGACTGTTATAACCTCTGTTTTCATGCCTAAAAGAGTCTCTTGATTGGCTAAAAGCTTGCCCATATTTTGTAGGTTGATTGGAAATATTATTGCCCATACTCCTTTGCTGGAAATTTTTTGCATCTCTCTTGTACTTCAAGGAGTATATTTCAGCCAATTTTATGGCCTCATGTAATGTTTTCGGTTATTGAGCTCCTACCTCCGATGATAGGGCAGGATCAAGACAAAAAATGTATTTATTCAGCTTAGCAAAATTTGAAATGCCTTCAACATACATGGAAAGATTCAAGTAAGTGTTGGAATATACTCTGATGGACATTCGTCTTTGAGCGCATGCATACCATTTTCTTTGAAGCCTTTCTTTTTCTAAAGGAGACACAAAGACATCAATCATTGCTTTCTTGAACTCCTCCCAAGAGTCAAAGTTTTGCCTAATCTTGTGCATGTAACACCACCAAGTATGGGCATAACCTTTAAGATGAAGAGCCGCGAAATAAATATTGGCTTTTTCACTTCTAGGATAAAGGGTGAAGTATAACTCAAGCTTATTGATCCACTCCTCCCATTCTGAAGGTGAAGCATTATCTCCTTTGAAATTAGTGATATTGATCTTTTCCTTATATTCTTTTTCATTGTAAGATGACTGCCCATGAGAATGTTGTCTCCATGAATATTTGTTCCATGAATTTTTCTTAAAAGTAGGTGGCCCAAAACCATGAGATGAAGGTTTTCCACTTGAAACATGCTCTTGATTTGGGATGTCATGAGCTGATCTTCACTCATTATACCTTCCACCTTCATGAACTTGATTGTTGACTGCATTTCCTTTTTATGCATTTGAGGACTGATGATAAAAATTCTTGTAGAAGGGTTCACATCCATGATAATCATTATCCCATCGAGTGTTTTCTTGTTCCCCTTCATGTCTATGATTATCTTTTGGGTTGCTAAATTGAGGCCTTGGGATATGAATGCCATGAATTTGTGAAGGATGATTGTTGCCCCTCACTCTAGATGGTTCTACCCTTTCAAAAGTATGCATAACTTGCTGAGACTTCTCTTTGCTTGGATGGGAAGGATTACCAACAAAGGGAATTGCATGGGAGTCTTCAATAGTTTGAGGTTCTCTTTGTGGCTTACTTCCAATTTCCTTTATGGAAGAGATGAGCTCTTGGAATAAAGATTTGTTGCTTTGTTGCAAATTAGAGATTCCTTGGTTTACTTGTGCCATCCCTTGCAACAAACCTTGATTCATATGTGTTAAACCTTCATTCAAAGTATTTCTTCTTATTCCTAGCCATTAAGAGACAATGATGTAGTAGTAGACAATTTGTCACTTAATCCTCTGTTTCTCTCAGAATATAGCACCAATTCCAATGCTTAATAGCTCTATGGGAAGATTATTGTATGGGGATATACAGATTTCAAAAGATATGGACTTGGGTTGGATAATTTGGGTGGAACAATGTCAAACAGTGTCCCCCTATATGCTATCTGGGTGCTGTCTCAATATACCTAGTGGTAGAAAATCAGCAATATCTTGAGCTTTTGATGTCGGATCACCAAGTTTTTGATTGAAATTGGATCTTAGGATCCCCTCTTCAAATGGAGATATCAAGTTCCTAATTTGGATCAGGACAGAATTTGCTAGATTGAATCTTCAAGTCTAAACAGGAAATTCATGCACCCTGTTCACCACCTATAAGTACCTTGTTTGACTCTGTAGGAATACCCTGAGTGGAGAAACCCTTGTAAACCATTGTAGCAGCTAGAAGAGGGTTATGGGATACCTGTAGGGCATAGCTTGCAGATTGGCATATACCTATTGTTTCATCTATAAAAACTTTGTCCAACACCTGTAGGTACCCTGAGAATAGGAGATGCCCTATACCTCTTCCAATGGTCCTTCAACCACTTATGGAACCTTGAATATGGCTAATCAATGATGTATTAATGCCAAACTCTGAAAATGGGGAATGTACCTACACCTACATTGAAAATTGCATGGGCTCTGAGACAAGAGGGGTGTGCAAAGTTCCACCTCAAGCCGGGTTGTGCACCCCTTCATAGTCTTAATCGGGAAGGGAGGGTCACCTCTCTTTTGTCTTCCCGACTCACTTGGCATCCGCTTTTTCCTTTGGGAACCAACATGGCAAGTATATTTTAATGGCTAATCAAACAAGGATGCTATGCATTGACTGAAAAAGCCTTTAATTTTTTTAAAGAAATACAAGTGGGTATTGGAAAATGACTGAATTGAAAGGGCTATGGATAGGGCATTACCCTTTTACAGTGACTCACTGCATTTACAATGTTTTCACTTATCATTTTCATCATTATTTCAGTCCTATAGCATCAATGTTCAATCATCCAACAAAAATCCAAGTCAAATAGGCAGTGAGTAGCATTTATGCAATCAATTGAGCTTCAACATTTGAATGGACAGGAAAGAAACTCATCAAGCAATCATAATCAGCCCTCGACTGAATTCTACATGTCCTTCAATAGGAATTAAGAGGTTCTATTCCACTCAATCTCTCTTATAAACAAATGGACTGGTTCAACAACTGGATGAAAAGAGAGATTAAGCTGAAAGCAATAGAATTACCTCTTTAATGTTGATGGAAAGCAGTAGATAAATCCAATTCAATCAACATTTAGCATAAACCACCATCAATAGACCAAAATTTCATATCATAAGACCAACTTCAAGAAAGCTTTGTCCAATATGATTGCTCCCATATAATCTTCAGCTCCCAATCAATAAGATTTCTCCTATGCAATCAAAAGAAGTCAATGATTTGATAGAAGTCCACAATAGCTTGTTGGAGAAGATCCTTTGAGCTTTGATGAGTGTAAATTCTCATTCGAATCATGGATTCCATGAATTTTCAAACATCGCCATGTTCAAGAGGCTGAAAATGCTTTCAAACTTGAAGAATTTCTTCAATGCAAGCCTAATCTTTGAAGAATACCTTCAATTGACCTTCTCGGGGTTGTAGACAACAAAATCCCCATGAATTGAAGCCTCAATGAAGCAAGATTTGATGAAGATTGATGGCTGCCTTGTTTTTCCCAATCTGAGATGAAGAAAATGCTTCAATCTTGCTTGGAAGCTCCAATATTTGCTCAATGTCAGTCCAATGCTTGATGTAGATGCTTGCTCTTGCTATTAGGAAGCTAGTAGAAGCTAAGAAGAGGCCAAATCTTCAAGAAATTGGAGGATTCTTCATGATGTCCACTTTCAGCCATAGCTAGGGTTGTGAAGGAAGCTTCATGGCTAAAGGAGAGTGAAATATCAAGCAATAGAGTGTAGGTAGTTCATGTCAGGGATGCCAATGATCAGTCAAGAGAGGGAGAAGCTTGGATAGTGAAGAAGATTGTTGATTCTTCAGGAGGAGATGCACTGGAAAAATGGTGCGAACTGTTCAACCCCTTCTCCTACTCCACGTGATCAATATCTTGTTGATGCTTGGCCAAACAGGTAGTCCACAGGTTGCTTAAGATATCAGGAATCGTTCTTTGAAGGTCTCATGAAGAAATATAGCCATGGAAAAGAGAAAGGAGCAGATATTTCCATGGTAGTTTTCAGCAAGAAGCTTGGAAAGAGAAAGAGAAGCTTGGGTTAACCTCTCCAAACCTTGTTTAGGCTTCAGTTAAGTCCATGATCCTTCAAAATGGCCCAAAATTGACCATGTACCACCAAAATAACCATGAATCCACAATTGTTTCTTCGAAAAATCTTCAAGACCATTAAATTTAGTCATGGTTTTAACTGAATCAAATCCTATGACTAATTCTTATCCTCTAGTTACTCTGTGCCTAAACTATAACCAGATTCACCATGAAAATGACTCTTCCCATGGATCAAAGTCCATGCTATAATACCAATGTAAAGAAGCTAATTCCCACAACAAGTCATTAAACTGAAAATACAAAAAATAGACATAAAATGCCAAGAAACCATAGCCAAGGTGGCTAGGCATGAAATGATATTACCAATGTTGGCTGAGAATCAAATGATGAGTGGCTGCAGCATGGTATGCACCCCAAGCTATGGTGGTCAAGAGTATTCACCCTCTTAGATGGTGGGAGGTTGAGATCTCAAACAAGTAATATTGTATAATGGCAAAAAGATGATTCACACGTTACATCTCCACCTTTTATACTTAACCTTAGCCTTCTCTAAACTAAGACATTTACTCTTTATTGCACTGGCGCCGATGAAGGGGTGGGACGGCGGAGGACTAGGGGCGGGGCATCGAAGGAGGGAAGGGCCGTGCGGAGGGAAGGGAGGGGAGGTCATGATGGCGAATGGGAGGAGGGAGAAGGAGGGAGGCGAAGGCAGGTGAAGGGGAGGAAGGAGACGAAAGAGAGAGGAAGGGGTGGAGGAGGAGGGAGGAGGGGAGGAGGGGAGGAAGGGGTGCAGGATGGCGGGGAGGGAAGAGGGAGGTGGGAGGGAGGCGAATGCACGAGAAGGGGAGGAAGGAGGCGGAAGGGAGAGGGAGGGGTGGAGGAGGAGGAAGGAGAGGGAAAAGACAAGGAAGAAGGAGGGAGCAGGGGTGGAGGATGGCAGGGAGGTGGGAGGAAGGGAAGTGGGGAGAGAGAGAGAGAGGGAGAGAGAAAGAGGGTTAATTTTTTTTAAAGTAAGATAAATAATAATAATAATAAAGGAAAAACAAGGAAGCCCCCCCTCATCCTGTGCAGAAGCGTGGGGCGAGGTAAAAAAATTTACAATGGTAGGAAGCAACGGGGGCTAGGACGGCAACCTGGGGGTAGGCCGACCCAAGGAATGCGATTGGCATGAGGAAAAATTAAAAAAACGATAGTCATACGCGACGTGAGAGGTACGACAAGCGCAAATTAGACAAAAAATTTCAAAAAACCCAAACTGTATGCCAAAAAGAAATGTGGTAAAAATGAAAACTGGGCTGAAAGTCAAGGGAAAGACAATGAAAAAGAGCAACGGGGTGTTTGAGAACAATTTAGGGCGTGCACATGGAAAAAATACAAAAAACAAGCCAAAAAAGGCATACGAAAACTAATACCAAAAAATCCATGCACCAAAATGAAGCACATAAAAAAGGAAAAAGGTGTGTGAAAAGTCATGCCGGACAGGTGATCATATCAGAACACAATTCTGATGAAGATAAGATCTGTTCACATGGAAAAAACCCAAAAATCGTACTTGAAAAGGGATTCGAAAATTAATATTGAAGGATCTGTGCATCGGAACGAAGGGTAGTAAAAAGAAAAAATGTCAGAACACATATAATCTTTAGGGTTGTCATATCAAATCTCAGTTTGGATGGGGTTAGGAGGCATTCACATGGAAAAAACAAGAAAATGGAGCTCGAAAACACCAATAAAAATTAATAACAAAAAATCCAGAGGGCAAAACAGGGCGGAGAAAAAAGGAGAATTATGAAAGAAGGGTGATCGGACAAGGCTGTCTAGTCAGAATTGAATTCCAAAGAGAATAGGGAAAGTTCACATGGAAAAAGCTAAAAAATGTACGTAAAAAAGGCACGAAACCACGCAAAAATGAATAACTAACAAAACGTATGTCGGAATGACATGCAAGTAAAAGAAAAAAATGTCCAAGGGAATAGGACAAGGTTGGCATATCAAATCAGCATTGTGAAACACTAAAGGAGCGTTCACATGGAAAAACATCCAATTAGCGGGAATTGCTTCAAAAATTAATAACGCAAAAACAGTAAGCCGAGATAGGGGGATGTAAAAAGGAAAAGTGTGGTATTCAAAGAGAAAAATAGGACTATAAGGTTGGATCAGGAGTTTGGTGAGCATAGGGTGCGTTTAAATAGAAAGGGAAAAAAAAGGCACAATAAAAGCAATTGCAAGGGAAACGACCTCAATGACAAGGGGTACATCAGGGAAGAACTAGTACGTGGTAGACACGCATGAATGGGTAATGACAGATGCATTGGGTATGCACATTAGATGTGCAGGGATGCATCCCCACACTTAAGACCTTACCGGTTAGAGTAGATTGATCGACACGACCTAGGACTTGTCAACCGACACTGGACACCAACATCCCCACGATTAAGACATAACATGCACTTGCAAACAGAAAGGTAGGGTTAAGAACACAATTAAGACATAACATGCAATTGCAAACAGAAAGGTAGGGTTAAGAACACTTGGCCCATTTCATAGATGGTTGAAGGGAACCGTCGTTGTTGATGCAAGAAGATCGAAGCCATCGGCAGGAGGTACCAGGGCTCGCCACAAAACACATCTAGTATGGCAGGGACTATGCAACAACACCCAGGGAGGTAGCTTTGTCGGTAAAGTCTGTCAATTCAAGTGTCGCTAACGAAGAATAGAAATCTCAACTCACGGCACTCAAGAGGATGATAGAACAATCGCTCACCCCATGATGCATATCGCTCAATGAATAAGCATGAAATCCCATAACTCATGCCCAGTTTAGAATTGAACAAGGGGAAAATGAGTTGGAGGGAGTATGCCAATGTGCACAATTGATGGTGCATTCGTGCGTTCCACCCATCTGGCATAGGTACAAGCAGGAACGCTAGGGAGCCTTATCGTGCAGTGTACATAACAGGGTGGCGTGGCTTGTGATGGTGGTAGAGACACATCCTGTGGGTGTATAGGGAAACGAGAACATACCTTACTCCAATCTCATAACGTCCCTCAATTCACACCTCTCAATGATTGTTTTGAGGACACACCAGTCACACTCCACTCCCCTTTGACTAGCACTCTGTTGGAGAATACAAGAGGGTAGCCCATTCCTTACACCCATTGAGGTAAGCTTCATAGTCACTTGTGCAGAGATTGTATGCCTTGTGCACATTTGATGATGCAACTATGCATCCTGCCCTATGTTGACATACGGTGCAAGAAGGAAGGCCAAGGAGCCTTATAGTGCAGTGCACAGGAACAAATTGTGCTTTGTGCATTGAGTGTCAAGATTGTGGGAGAGAAGGAAGGAGTCTCACTTGTAGCTTTCTCACTTACACAATGGGGGAATACACACAAAGATGGAGGCTGAAAACAGTTTTCCTCTTCTTAGTTGTGTAAGCCAGAAGAACTCTAGTACAGAGAAATAGAAGAACCCTATATATAGGTCTCAAATCAAACTCAACTAACTAAGGTGGCATACTAAGCCACGAACTAGAGTAGATAAGGATAGCTATCATCTAGCTATTATTCATGGGCGGTGTACCAACCGCATCTGCAGCTAACAAGTCAGTGACATAAATGCACAACGGTCACCCTGGCATATCACGAGTGGAGCTCGATATCTCAACACTCCCCCTCGAGCTCAATCCCAATTCTTGCACACCAAGCAGGTCTCTGAACTTGCGCAGCTTCTTTGCGCCCAATGCCTTCGTAAATATGTCAGCTACCTGATCCTCTATGCTGACATAAACTAGATCAATAAGACCTAGAAAAAGCCTCAATGTGCTTTGTTCTAGCATGATAGATTGGGTTATTTGCCAAGTGTATACTACTCATGTTGTCACAATAAATGACAACTGGCCCATCTGTAGGGGCTGATGCATATCATAAAGTAGCTTATGCAACCAAGCTACCTCACATGCAGCCATTGCTGCACCCCTGTACTCAGCCTCTGTGCTTGACAAGGCAACTGTAGGTTGTTTCTTGCTGCTCCAAGTGACTGCAACACTCCCAAAAGAGAACACATATCCACTAGTAGATCGTCTATCAGAAATACTACTAGCCCAATCAGCATCAGTGTATCCATGCAACTGTATCTGAACCCCGGTCTCATAAAATAGTCCATACTGCAATGTGGACTTCACATACCTGAGTATGCGTCTAGCCGCATCCAAATGTGGTTTCTTTGGAGCCTTCATAAATTGACTTACCAATCCAACAACATAGCTCAAATCTGGCCTGGTAATAGTCATATAAATCAAACTTCCTACTATGCGTTTGTACATAGTAGGGTCTTCCAGAAGCTCACTTGCATCTGCGCTCAGCTTCACATTCTGCTCCAAAGGAACTGAAATAGGCTTACAGCCTGTCATCCCATATTTGGACAGCATGTCCAATCCATACTACCTCTGTAAGAGCCGTATCCCACTTGGTGATCTAATCACCTCAATGCCCAAGAAATAACGCAGCTCTCCCAAATCCTTAATCTCAAACTTCTTCTTCAATAGCATTTTCACATGAAGGATATCTTCATCACTATCACCTGTCATAATCAAATCATCAACATAAATGACAAGTAGCATAATACCTTTCTCTGTTTTTCTCACATAAAATGAGAAATCTGCCTTGGAAATCTGAAAGCCAATAGTGACAAGATACTATCCTATCTTGTCAAACCATGCTCTAGGTGCTTGCTTCAAGCCATACAAGGCTTTCTTCAACCTGCAAACAAACTCAGGATGAACAGCATGCACATAACCTGGTGGCTGCTCCATATAGACCTCTTCTTGCAAATCACCATGCAAGAAGGCATTCTTTACATCCATCTGATGTAAAGACCATCCCTTTGATGCAACCATAGCAATGACTGCTCTTACGGTTGCCATCCTTGCAACCGGACTGAATGTTTCTTCATAATCAATGCCATATGTTTGTGCATACTCCTTGACTACTAATCTTGCCTTGTATCTATTCACAGAATCATCTGCATTGTGTTTCACCTTATAAACCCACTTACAACCAATTGCATTCTTATCTTTAGGCAAAGGTACCAATTCCCATGTAGCATTTGCTTCCAAGGCATCCATTTCTTCATCCATGGCTTTCTCCCATTTTTCTTTTCCCATGGCTTGCTCAAAAGAAGTGGGTTCTGGTTCCTATATCATTTTGACCATATAGGCATTGTGAATGGCTATAAATCTATCATATTTCAGCCTATCCACAGGATACCTAGCTCTGGTAGACCTGCGCACAGTTCACTCCTAGGTACTCTCAAAATATCCCTAGTCTTCCTTACTCTAGGTGTAACAATAGAAGGAATACCCAACTCATCATCAATGCTCTGTTTTGAGCCACTGGATTCACCATTCACATAAGAGTGACTTGCATTCACATAAAACATGGGCTGATCTACCTTCTCTTTTCCTTTTCGTGAAACCTGCATACCACTATCTGCATTGTTTTGAGGATATTCTCCTGATCTCAATCTGTCTGTCCATGGTGAAGAATGTGAACCACTGCTAGAGGACACTCCAGGTCCACTAATATTTTATGACTGCTGCTGTGAATTCTGTGCAGTATTACCATTTTGTGCATCTACATCATCAATCACATTTACTGGTTTATACCAGCTACTCATCTCATCAAAAACAACATCTCTGCTCACTATAAACTTACGAGTAGAAGGGTTATAGCATCTATACCCTTTCTGCTGTGCAGAGAGTAACCAATAAAGATGCGCTTCTCAGCTTTTGGATCCAACTTGGATCTCAACTCATCTGGCACATGAACATAGGCAATGCAACCAAAAATCTTCAAATGAGAAATATCTGGTTTCCTACCAGTATACCTCTCCTATGGAGTCATCCCATGTATTGCTACAGTGGGAGTCCTATGCATTTTGTAGACTGTTGTAGCAACTGCTTCAACCCAGTTAAAATCTGGCAAGTCTTTTTCATTGAGCATGGCACGAGATACCTCTCCAATATGTCTGTTTTTCCTTTCTGCAATTCCATTTTGTTGTGGGGTATGACGACATGAATATTGTTGCTTTATGCCATGCTCTTGCAGGAACCTTGCAAACTCATTTGAGAGGTACTCTCCCCCTCCATCTGACCTTAGGCATTTTATTTGGAGGCCTGTTTCTTTTTCAACCATAGCTTTAAGAGTTTTGAAATGCCCAAACACTTCACTTTTCTTTTTCATAAAATACACCCAAACTTTTCTACTATAGTCATCAATAAAAGTGACAAAATAATGACAGCCTCCAATAGATGCAGCTTTAGTAGTCCATACATCAGAGTGGATTAATTCCAATGGCTTCCTACTCTCTTGAACATATCTAAAAAATGGTTTCCTTGCCTGTTTTCCAAATTGACAGGCTTCACATACCTTATGCATTTCTGCAACCTTGAATTTAGGCAATCCTGCAACAATATTTTGGGCTTGCATTGATTTAAGTCGTTGTGCATTAACATGACCAATGTGTTTATGCCAGATATCAATAGCTGCAACTACATTGGTCCCATGTGCAAACATTGCTGCACTCAATTCAGGTATGTTTGCATCCAATGTAAACATTCTGCCCTTCTTATTTCCTTTTGCTATCAAGCGACCTTTATTTTTCATATCCTCAACGAAGCATCCATGAGAATTAAATCTGACCTGCAAGCCCTGCTCAACCATTTGACCAACAGAAATCAGGTTCTTGGTGATATTCGAGACATGAAATACATCGGACATGTATTTCTTTTTCCCATTCTGCATAGACAAAGAAAATTTTCCAATTAGCACAATAGGATGTGCAGTATCATCACCAATCTCCACAAATCCTGGTTTTTTCATTTTCCTTGCATCCTGCATCCATTCTGCATGACCTGTCATGTGGTTTGATGTACCTGAGTCAACATACCGCACATCGTTGCTTTCTTCTACACTTGTCACAGAATTGGTCATATGCTGCACCATAAACAAATGCTCATTTCTGTCATCACCTTATCTACTAGAAGATGCATAATTCCCTTGTTGCAATTTTCCATTCATGATGTCATTCTGCTTTTTATAGTAGTCTTTAGCCATATGACCCATTTTACCATAGTAGTAGCATTCAACATTGCTGTTTGCATTTTGGCCTCTTTGCCATCCACCACGACCTCTTTGGCTCCCCTGCCTCTAGAGTTACCACGTCCTCCTCTATAGGACTGGTTTTCTTGAGTTTGCTGTATATTCTAATTTATACCACGGCCTCCAGATCGGCCTCCTCTACCTCTGCCTCTACCTCTTCCAGCATTTGAGTAGAAGACAGATTCTGTTAAAGTTCCTCCTGAAGAAGATGCACCACCATTTCTCTGCTCCTCAGAAATTAGAAGAGCAATCAACTCCTCAAAATCAGAAAATCTTTCACAGACGGAAATCGATGTTCGGAACTGTGCATAATCCTTTCTTAGACCATTCAAGGTCACATAAACTAAATCATCATCTTCCACTGGCGACACAATGGAAGCAAGTGCATCTATAATCTTCTTCACCTTCATGTGGTAGTCATTGATGCTCATACTTTCTCTTTGCACATTGTGCAACTCTTGCTTGAGCTGCATTTTCCTGGCTTGCGCATTTGTGCTATACATTTTTTACAAAGTATCCCATGCCTCCTTTGGCATACTTGCATCCTGAATATGCACAATCATAGAGTTTGAAATACTGATAGACAGCCAGTACATAACTTTTCTGGCTCTCTCATGCCATCCTTTAAATGCCTGCATTTGTTGTTGATTGGGAACATCAGGAAGAACTGGTTCTTCTTCGTTTCCTGCAATGAATTCCCAATATCCTTTTCCCATAAGGAAATTTGTCATTCTAAACTTCCATGCTTGGAAGTTGTTCTTGTCAAGCTTTTCAGTGACAATCTGTGAAAGACAATTAGACACCATTAAGAACACTACAAAAAATTCTGTCACTGCAAAAAACACAGCTTCAGCCTCCTAAGGGCAAATCTGCAAAACTGATGAAAGTGGTATTTGATCACACAGCCACTTCCTAGTGACGATTTTGCATCAACAGGCAACAAGGATGATTTTGTAACTCCCAATGTCTTTGCGCACAAGCATAGATGCAATTTCTACGATAACTTTTCACCGACCTGTAGAACAGTGGTCGCACAGCAAAAAATAGGGCATTTTCCTGAGTGCGTGTAGAGAACTTCCGCCTCCAAAACAGGCCCCGAAATGGCCTCCGAAATGGCCCCGAATGGCGTCTCAATTTGAGACAATGCACTCTTGCACTTTCCTTCTATGCTACCTGCAGAGACTTGCTCCCAAACTCGAAAAATGAAAGCAACACTGGTCCTCTTACTAGAACGCCGTGAACTTGGTTTGCTTTCTTGAGCTCCTTACCATGAACTAGGCTCTGATACCATGTCAAGATTGTGGGAGAGAAGGAAGGAGTCTCACTTGTAGCTTTCTCACTTACACAATGGGGGAATACACACAAAGGTGGAGGCTGAAAACAGTTTTCCTCTTCTTAGTTGTGTTAGCCAAAAGAACTCTAGTACAGAGAAATAGAAGAACCCTATATATGGGTCTCAAACCAAACTCAACTAACTAAGGTGGCATACTAACTGAGCCACGAACTAGAGTAGATAAGGATAGCTGTCATCTAGCTATTATTCATGGGTGGTGTACCAACTGCATCTGCAGCTAACAAGTCGGTGACATAAATGCACAAAGGTCACCCTGGCATATCACGAGTGGAGCTCGATATCTCAACATTGAGAGGCCCAACCCGTGCATGCAACACTCCATTCACACATCGCACCTCTCATTTGAATTGAAGAGGAAGGACTAGTCACTCACCCCACCCTCTATCTCACACTCATTGATAGATATAGAGGGCAGACCCTACTCACATCCCCATCCAGTTAGGATGAAAGCATGCATCGCTCAAGGGGTTGTTGATGAAGATCTCTTTGTTTCTTATTGTCATTAGTTGAAGATAAGGCGTACCCATGGAGGCAGCCAACATGTTTGGTACTTTGATTGGGTTGTATGAAAGATCGTTTGTTAAAGAGGGTCAAATAGACTGATGAAGTTGCAGGGATAGCGCACCAAGGGAGGTGGTTTGAAATTGTATCTGAAGAAGTTATACTGGTGAGTCAACTATCCTGAACTATGGGGTGTTACCACCTTTTCCATAGCCAGCTTCCCTCCCAAGGGTGTTTACCACCTTTTCTTGAAACGAGGCTTGCTATGATAGGGAATTTCTTCCTTTTCACCTATAGCAATTTTTTTAAAAATTTTGTTCTTTTTTTTCATTTTTGTCCTACTCCCGAGGGTGTTTCCACCTATTCTCGAAGAGTAGGTCAGCATGACAGGGACCTAAGTCCTTTTCTCCCATGATCAATATATCTTTTTTTATGTTTTTGTTTTTTTTTTTAATTTCTCTCATGAAGAAAGAGAATTATAGAGATACCATATGTTAGGAATATCCACTTTTTTTTTCTCTCATGAAGAAAGAGAATGGTACAAATACCATATGTCAGGACCATCCACATTACCACTATTGGATCAGATGAGAGGAGAAAAGAGTAAGGATGGGAGGTGTCTGGGAGGGGCTAGTAGAATGAGACCGTCTCATGAGGAATATCATAAGGGCTATCAAAAGCACGAAGAGAAGGACAGTGCGATGCCCAAAAGGAAAAGGGTGGGTCAACCTGTGATTGTCAAGATCCCTAGGGAGGGAAGTACTACTTCAAGTGATAGCCATTGATCAGAAAGGGATCCTTAGAAGCATCGACGGCTTGCACTTGGATAGAACCATTAGGACTGATAGTAAGTACCTTATAGGGGCCCATCTAGTATTGTTGAAGCTTGCCAAAAAACTTGTCAAATCGAGAATCATAAACGAGGACAAGATCACCTTCTTTGAACTCCTAGTGCTTGATGGAGCTGTCACGATAGGCCTTGCATTGCGCTTGAGTGGTTTCCATGCACTGTAGGGCCATCTGTCGAATCTCATCCAAACATTCCAAATGTAGCAAGTGGCACTAGAGAGACTCATCATCTCCAAGGCGTTCTTTGATTTTCACTCGCAAAGAGGGCAACTCTCCAAGGCGTTCTTTGATTTCCACTCGCAAAGAGGGCAACTCGAGCTCAACAGGGAAGACAGCTTCTATGTCATACACCAACTAGAAAGGATTTTGTCCTGTAGCAGCCTTGTAAGAGGTTTTGTATGCCTAGAGGGCCTCTGTAAGTCAATCATCCCAATCGCGATGATGTGCGGCAATCATCCTTGTTAGGATCGAGCAGAGGATGCGATTGGTGACTTCAACTTGGCCGTTGGCTTGGGGTAATAGGGGGTGGACTTGTGATGGCGGATCTTATACAGTTCTATAAATTCTTTCATGATCTTGTTAAGGAAATGAGTACCTCAGTCACTTATAAGCTCTAGGGGACTACCAAAATAGGTGATGATGTTTTCATACATGAACAGGGCTATGTTGTTTCCATCATCCTGCTTCAAAGCTTTAGCTTCACACCACTTGGTGACATAATCCGTACATACTAGGATGTATCTATTCTGCTTCCGTCTGGAGGGTGGATCAATCGGACCCACGAAATCAATCCCCCACTTCTCGAACGGATTTAGGGGAAGGATAGGTTGCAGTGGCATGGCATTGGTCTTGGTGGGTTTCCCCATTCGTTGACAAGCATCACATCTTTTACAGTAGTCATAGGTATCCTTATGGAGGGTTGGCCACCCACCAGTGTTCTACGAGCAAAGCCTTTCTCGTTGTCGCTTCTCCTGTGAAGTGTCCACCACATGGCTCATCATAGCATGCTTTCAATACTATGCCGATTTCTTCTCCTGCAACACATCTTTGCAACACTTCATCTTTGCCTTTCTTGTACAGTGCACCACCTATCAAGGATCTATGACAGATGATCGGTTAGGACATGGGAATGTCCAGGCTTAGTGACCACTTCAAAATCAAACTCGTTGAGCAAGAGCAACCATCTCATCATTCATCCTTTAACATCTACTTTGTTCATCACGAAGGACAGGGCTTCATGGTCCACATAGAACTTGAAATGCGTCAACAACAGATAGTGGCAAAACTTCTGCAATGCAAACACCATTGTTAAGCACTCAAGCTTTGTCACTATGTAGTTTTGTTCTCTATCATTGACTTTTTGGCTTGCATAATATATTGGTTGATCCAACTTGGAATGAATAATTGGGATTCATAGGCCTCTATCTTTGCCTCACAAGTTTGGCATCAGGATCTAGATCAATGTGGTATTGGTATACTGTGGGATCAATTCTCTTTTTGATCTTTGTATGACCAAGCAAACACGCCTAAGTTCTCCTTTAGTAGGTCTCTCAGGACCACTAGTTCTTCTTCTGCACGATTGAGACCCACTTTCAGGTGATATTCATTACTGTCAGCATCCAGGAATGTCGATTGCCTTTCACATTCCACTTCACGGATAAATGTCCTTTGGATAGATGTCTGACTCCTTCAAGGGAGTAGTGTCATCGTCTAATGTTCCACTAGAACTAGTGTCCTCCTTTTGAACAGATGACTCATTCTTCTATTGGGAATGCTAGAAGGGTATCAGAGCTTTGTTTGCTTTTGTGTGAGTGGTGATATCTTATGGACTTAGGGATTCATCTTCAAAGGATGCGTCCAGGAATGTCACATAGCATGCACCTTCTATAAGCCGTGGCTCTAATGGCTCTACCTTGTGTTGACAAGTGACATCATCACCATCGTTTCTCTAGAATGAATGGTTAGGACGATAGGAGCCACTAGTGAACTTAATTTTTATAACTTTGATCCATTGCTTATGTAGATTTCACAGGCTTTGTGATCCATTGGTCAACCCAAATGGAACCATGGTCATTCCATCCAACACCCTAAGATCCTCAGAGGTCTCTGTAGGGGCATCAACAGGATCATCTGCTATCAAAGGAACTTCTTCAATTGCACTTTCATAACCTGCTTCTTTTTCTTCCGCGCCATTTTCATCCTCTTCCTCTGGAGGCTCTGTCGCTATTTCTGTAGAGGCTCTGTAGGAGAAGAACAGGTCTTGTGTCTCTGTGTCTGCTTCTGCTTCTGCCTCTATCTCTAGCTCTGTCTTTGCTTCTGTCTCTGCAACTGCCATGTAACAGGGAGAACAATATATCATACTTTTATTTCACTCTCAGAGGTGATTTCAGAAGTCAATTCGGGTTGAGGCAGGATGTATTCTCCCATGGACAAAGACTTCGCTTCCTTTGGTAGTTGGCTTACAATGCCTACTGTTAGGGACTGTGCCTCTATTTTCTTGGGAAAGATCTATTTGACAGCCTCTTCGTCTCCTGATGTACCATCTGTTACTTCATTGGAGGAGTTTGTTATGACTTTGAAGGACGTATATCCATTGCCTTTTTGTGATCCATACAATTTCAATACCACTTTATTAGGTCCTCTACCTAGGGTTAGGGTGTAACGTGCCTGCTCCTCAAATCGCGGGACGCGTCTTAGCAGTCCATCGAGAGATATATCTAGAAGATGCCACCCGGTACTCCCACGGAATGACACGGGGTTTGCCAACTAGGGTCTCTCGAGTCTACCTCACAACGAAACTTATCCGGCCATTCCCACTAGGATCGACGTGAAGTCTGGGTTCCTTATAGTCGGGTCTTCCTAACAGCCTTCTAGCGTCGGTCTGCAACTACTCCACTTTACGCAGATACAACTAGACCAAAGCAGACTCATACCGCACTTGGTTCAAAGAGAATGGGAAACGAGAGGGATACATCCCTCGACCTCTCTGCCTGTAGGGCATAGTCCCATTCTGGTCCCCTAAAACGGTATGAATTAGGTTTTTAACTTACAAGTTCTAAGGTCCTTGTCTATGTAGCGTTCACATCAAATAAATTCCATTGAGGAAAGCTCTCGGCTAACCGAGACCACCCTGTCGTAGGATGGACCCGACAGTCACATCCACCACGCTTCCCTTGGGGGTTGTTTTAGTTATCTAATTACCTACCACATTATGTTTGACACATAAAAGCAGCTCCCTTAATTAACCTGTTAATCACAAGTTCCTTTACATAATTTAGGGCACAAACACAAAGACAAGATAACAAGATCAAACACTTCCTTAACTTATCTTCAGATTAATGTTTGTCTCCCGCCCATATAGGAGAATTAAGTGTCCCTTTCTGCCTCTGCAGGAAAATCCTTCCGTCTTCAGCAATAAAAACCCGAAGGTTCATACTACCAAGATTCTACCTTGTAACAAATATCAAGGCCTCGAGATCCCATCTCGAGTCACGTAGAACTCTTGTGTAAGGTCTGGAGGCATTGGGATTTACGGCCACAGCCCCCCTAGCACCCAAGCGTCCTCCTACGCCAAATAATTTTCACGAAGAGACCTCTCGCAGCGGGTTCGGTCCACATTCTCGACGTGGATTCATAACCTCCTTGGTTAGGGTTTGGTGGTTCATGGGGGTAGCTAGCACCATCCTTCCTTAATTATCCCTTTAGGAAATCATCCACAGCTAAACCAACCAGCCCAGTAACATTTACTAGGGAAAACATCCCTTTTGTTCCCATGGCAATTTATCCTTACAATTCCCGCCATGAAAATATGATCACTTGGATATTCATCCAAAACCACAGCTAATCCTTAAGAACAATCAAGCTGAAACAACCAACCTAACATCCTTTAACTAGGAAAACATCCTTTTTGTTCCCATGGCAATTAGTCATCACAGACCCGGCCATGAAATCATCAATCACACCCCACTTGGATTAACATCCAAAACCACATTAACAAACAGTTGAATGCACAACCTCTTGCTTCAAGGCATCGCAATCCCATTGCATGCACAACCAGAATTTAACTTGGAAGTATCAAAACACTTGCTCAAGGAATTTACAACCTTTTCTAAGGTAGAAATCCTTCTAGATCCTTTAAATTATCTAAGTGGTCTTCCCCTTGGTCCTGATTTGATCAAGGCTAACATTGCCCTACTGTTTCAAACATAGACAAGTTTGGTAGTTTGTACAACATTCTTGTTAAGGTGAAGTTCCTTTCCTAAATACCCTCAGCATTCTTCCTTAGGTCAATTGCAACCCGCCTTGGGAATTGGGGTTTTTCCTAAGTACGCCTTTGCTTGTAAGGAACAAGAATCTACATAGTCGAATGCCAATTCAACTCGTGCTTTTTGAGTTATGGACTGGTGATCCACCCTTTCCAACGACCTTAGCATCAACTAGGTCTTCATAGGAAATTTTCCCTAGATAGTTTACCTATCTAACTCCTAAATGTTGTTGTGCATTGAGTCCACTAGGACGTTCTTACCCAAGTATATAAGTCTCCCCTTCTTGATTTTGATCCGCAGGTGTTGAGACATTAACAGTTCCACTTGATTCGGTCTGCTTCTTTTCCCCTTGGGCGTCTCCTTGTGGTAACTTAGTCCTAACTCAAAGCATTGACTGGTCAATCAAGGCAACGGACAAGCCTTTATTCACAACCCATCCAAGAGCCTTTTATCCTTCCAGTTCTTTACTCATCTCTCTCTAATCAAGTAAAGTTAACACTCTTGCCAACGCAAGACTTTTCACCTAGGCCTTCAGGATACAGTCTAGATGCATGTGTCCCTTCTATCTCTCTTAGTGCGGTACTTATGCAGAATTCTCCAATCAACTTACCCATGCACATGGTGCATTTAATATATTAGTACATCCTAAACGACCTTTAACTCTCTTCATACCTGGCAACGAATACTTATTCCTAATGCACCGGATCTCATGTGACTTGAGTATATGAAAGTCTAGGTTGCTATCCATCGGTGCAATTGCATCCTATGAAAGGAAACTAACATTTCATGTGTTTAATTTTTGTGCAGATGCAAATCGTGATTTTTATTTGGTTAATTTAAGCATTGCTCTATGCAAAGGTCTATCATTCTATGTAAAAATTTATGAAAACCTTATCATTTCATGTGCGTGAATCCATGCATAATCCATTCTATTTGTCCACTTGACTCCCTTGCAATCATCCCATATTTACAATATTTTGTGCAACAATATTTCATGTACTAGGCTAGTCAATATTTCATGCAACTCATGCACTTGACTTTTCATAATCATGCACTTTAAGTATGAAAGAAAAACAATGAACAATAAGCAATAAGAATAGTGGGAGGGTTAGAGGACTCCCTTTTCGAGTGGGTAGTCAATGTCGTCTTGCTAGGTGTCACAAGCCATCCATGGACTTCCAGTCTCATGCGTCTACGTAACCCTGAGTGTCCTTGATTTCTCGATGGCTGCGAACGAGTCTTCATGCTTGGCCTTCTGATTTCTCTTCAAGTTCTCTTCTTTCTCATCTTCTTCTTCTTCTCCTCTCTCTCCCTCTTCTTCTCCTTCTCTCTCTCCCTTCCTCTTCTTCTTCTTCTTCCTCTCTTCTTCTCCTTCTCTTTCTCTCCTCTCTTCTTCTTCTTCTCTTCTTCTCCTTCTCTCTCTCTCCCTCTTCTTCCTCTCTTCTTCTCCTCTCTCTCTCCCTTCTTCTTCTTCTTCTTCTTCTTCTTCTCTCTTCTCCTTCTCTCTCTCCCTCTCCCTCTTCTTCTTCTTCTCCTTCTTCCTCTCCTCCTCCTCTTCTTCTTCTTCTTCTTCTTCTTCTTCTTCTTCTTCTTCTTCTTCTTCTCCTCTCTCTCTCTCTCTCTCTCCCTCTCCTTCTTCTTCTTCTCTCCCTCTCTTCTTCCTCTTCTTCTTCTTTTTCTCTTCTTCTCCTTCCCTCTCTTCTTCTTCGTCTCCTCTCTCCCTCTTCTTCCTCTCTTATTCTCCTCTCTCTCCCTCTTCTCCTTCTTCTTCTTCTCATCTCTCCCTCTTCTTCTCCTTCTCTCTCTCCCTCTTCTTCTTCTTCTTCTTCTTCTTCTTCTTCTTCTCCTCTCTCTCTCTCTTCTTCTCCTTCTTCTTCTTCTCTCCCTCTCACGGCCAAGGGTGTTGTTCACGGGGTAGGGGAGGGTGCCACTGCCTACCGCAAGTTGGAGGGGGGGAGGTGACGAAGTACGAGGGGGGGAGGACCTGCCGTCGAAGCTGGAGGAGGGGGCACGTTGCCGAGGCCACCAGGGCGGGTGCTGCCGCTTTTTAAGGTGGGGGAAAGATGGCTTATAGGGGGAGGAGACGGCACTCCCTTCCATCTGGGGGGGACTGCATGCCCCCCCTTCTCTCACTTCACTTCCTCTCTCTCTCTCCCCGATGTGTTGTCAGTGGGGAGAGAGAGAGGGATAAAAAAATTTCAAAAAAAATTAAAATTTTAAAAAGGGGTGGTTCGCATGGGGAAGGCACGGGGGCACACGGGGGATGTTATATCCTCTCCCCCTTAGAAGAATCGAGATGTCCTCATCTTGAGAGAAACTGGGGAAGACAAGCACTAATGGGGCTTATGACCTGTGGGTTAAGACCCACCATGCATCCGTTGCGCTACTCTTAATGTTTCAAGTAGTGTACTCATATTATTCAAATTAACCATAGGTACAAGAGTACGATTTATTCTCAATTGTGTTACATGTCGACTAAGCTTCTAGGAATTTTAGTCCTCCTAATAAGGTTTAGTGGGCTCTATATCTTCGTCTTCATCTAATCCATCTATATATTCATAGACTGCACCTGTGTAGCTTCATTTTCTTGGAGACTCAATGTCTTCTGGACTTAGATTAGGGCAGTCTGCTTGGATGTGTCCTAGCTCATTACAATGGAAACATTGATGGTAGGGATATCTCCTACGGATGTGCCCTATTTCTCCACACATATGGCATCTCTTATCCTGATCTCCATAGTCATCCTTGCTACAATTTCTCAACTTAAGTTCTTGGACGATTGGATTCGCTCGGAGTAATGCATCTTGCAAGTCCGTTGGGTGCATTGATTCCAATCGAGTGTTTATGGGTGGATTCAACCCAACACAAAATTTTGACACATGTTGTGTCATATCCATTGGGGGTGCATACTTTAGGAGTGAAACAAACTTTGAATAATATGCTTCAAGGGATAATCCTAGATGCTTCAAGCCATAGAATTCATTCATCTTTTGTGTGTGGTAGGCAGGTGGCAGATACCTCCCTCGCATAGCTTCCTTAAGCTTATCCAAAGTGATTGTCCCCTCCGAGATCGCTTGGTCTCTACACCACTGTTTCCACCAAAGTCTCGCTTCGCTTGTAAGCTTAAGTTTGGTGGGCATGGCTTGGTTAGCAGGTGCAGTTCCTGCTACCTCAAAATATGTCAAGATTGTGGGAGAGAAGGAAGGAGTCTCGCTTGAAGCTTTCTTGCTTGCACAATGGGGGAAGACACACAAGGGTGGAGGCTGAAAACAGTTTTCCTCTTCTTAGTTGTGTAAGCCAAAAGAACTCTAGTACAAAGAAAATAGAAGAACCCTAGATATGGGTCTCAAAACCAAACTCAACTAACTAAGGTGGTATACTAACTGAGCCACGAACTAGAGTAGATAAGGATAGCTATCATGTAGCTATTATTCAGGGGCGGTGTACCAACCGCATCTGCAACTGACAAGTCGGTGACATAAATACACAACGGTCACCCTGGCGTATCACGAGTGGAGCTCGATATCTCAACACTCCCCCTCGAGCTCAATTCCAATTCCTGCACACCAAGCAGGTCTCTGAACTTGCGCAGCTTCTCTGCGCCCAATGCCTTCGTGAATATGTCAGCTACCTGATCCTCTGTGCTGACATAAACTAGATCAATAAGACCTAGTAAAACCCTCTCCCGCACATAGTGATAATGCACCTCAATGTGCTTTGTTCTAGCATGATAGACTGGGTTATTTGCCAAGTGTATACTACTCATGTTGTCACAATAAATGACAACTGGCCCATCTGTAGACTGATGCATATCATAAAGTAGCTTATGCAACCAAGCTACCTCACATGCAGCCATTGCTGCACCCCTGTACTCAGCCTCTGTGCTCGACAAGGCAACTGTAGGCTGTTTCTTGCTGCTCCAAGTGACTGCAGCACTCCCAAAAGAGAATACATATCCACTGGTAGATCGTCTATCAGAAATACTACCAGCCCAATCAGCATCAGTGTATCCATGCAGCTGTATCTGAACCCCAGTCTCATAAAATAGTCCATACTGCAATGTGGACTTCACATACCTGAGTATGCGTCTAGACGCATCCAAATGCGATTTCCTTGGAGCCTGCATAAACTGACTTACCAATCCAACAGCATAGCTCAAATCTGGCCTGGTAATAGTCATATAAATCAAGCTTCCTACTATGCGTCTGTACATAGTAGGGTCTTCCAGAAGCTCACCTGCATCTGCGCTCAGCTTCACATTTTGCTCCAAAGGAATTGAAATAGGCTTACAGCCTGTCATCCCATATTTGGACAGCATGTCCAATCCATACTGCCTCTGCAAGAGCTGTATCCCACTTGGTGATCTAATCACCTCAATGCCCAAGAAATAACGCAGCTCTCCCAAATCCTTCATCTCAAACTTCTGCTTCAATAGCATTTTCACATGAAGGATATCTTCATCACTGTCGCCTGTCATAATCAAATCATCAACATAAATGACAAGCAGCATAATACCTTTCTCTGTTTTTCTCACATAAAGTGAGAAATCTGCCTTGGAAATCTGAAAGCCAATAGTGACAAGATACTGTCCTATCTTGTCAGACCATGCTCTAGGTGCTTGCTTCAAGCCATACAAGGCTTTCTTCAACCTGCAAACAAACTCAGGATGAACAGCATGCACATAACCTGGTGGCTGCTCCATATAGACCTCTTCTTGCAAATCACCATGCAAGAAGGCATTCTTTACATCCATCTGATGTAAAGACCATCCCTTTGATGCAGCCATAGCAATGACTGCTCTTACGGTTGCCATCCTTGCAACCGGACTGAATGTTTCTTCATAGTCAATGCCATATGTTTGTGCATACCCCTTGACTACTAATCTTGCCTTGTATCTGTTCACAGAACCATCAGCATTGTGCTTCACCTTATAAACCCACTTACAGCCAATTGCATTCTTACCTTTAGGCAAAGGTACCAATTCCCATGTAGCATTTGCTTCCAAGGCATCCATTTCTTCATCCATGGCTTTCTCCCATTTTTCTTTTCCCATGGCTTCCTCAAAAGAAGTGGGTTCTGGTTCCTGTATCACTTTGACCATATATGCATAGTGAATGGCTGTAAATCCATCATATTTCAGCCTATCCACAGGATACCTAGCTCTCGTAGACCTGCGCAAAGTAGGTTCACTCCCAGGTGCTCTCAAAACATCCCTGGTCTTCCTTACTCCAGGTGTAACAATAGAAGGAATACCCAACTCATCATCAATGCTCTGCTCTGAGCCACTGGATTCCCCATCCACATAAGAGTGACCTGCATTCACATCAAACATGGGCTGATCAACCTTCTCTTTTCCTTTTCGTGATACCTGCATACCACTATCTGCATTGCTTTGAGAAGATTCTCCTGATCTCAATCTGCCTGTCCATGGCGAAGAATGTGAACCACTGCTAGAGGACGCTCCAGGTCCACTAATATTTTGTGACTGCTGCTGTGAATTCTGTGCAGCATTACCATTTTGTGCATCTACATCATCAATCACATTTACTGGTTTATACCAGCTACTCATCTCATCAAAAACAACATCTCTGCTCACTGTAAACTTACGAGTAGAAGGGTTATAGCATCTATACCCTTTTTGCTGCAGAGAGTAACCAATAAAGATGCACTTCTCAGCTTTTGGATCCAACTTGGATCTCAGCTCATCTGGCACATGTACATAGGCAATGCAACCAAAAATTTTCAGATGAGAAATATCTGGTTTCCTACCAGTATACCTCTCCTCTGGAGTCATTCCATGTATTGCTGCAGTGGGAGTCCTGTTCATTATGTAGACTGCTGTAGCAACTGCTTCAGCCCAATAAAAATCTGGCAGGTCTTTCTCATTGAGCATGGCACGAGACACCTCTCCAATATGTCTGTTTTTTCTTTCTGCAATTCCATTTTGTTGTGGGGTATAACTACATGAATATTGCTGCTTTATGCCATGCTCCTGCAGGAACCTTGCAAACTCATTTGAGAGGTACTCTCCCCCTCCATCTGACCTTAGGCATTTTATCTGCAAGCCTGTTTCTTTTTCAACCATAGCTTTAAGAGTTTTGAAATGCCCAAAAACTTCACTTTTCTTTTTCATAAAATACACCCAAACTTTTCTGCTATAGTCATCAATAAAACTGACAAAATAATGACAGCCTCCAAGAGATGCAGCTTTAGTAGTCCACACATCAGAGTGGATTAATTCCAATGGCTTCTCACTCTCTTGAACATGTCTAGGAAATGGTTTCCTTGCCTGTTTTCCAAACTGACAGGCTTCACATACCTTATGCATTTCTGCAACCTTGAATTTGGGCAATCCTGCAACAATATTTTGGGCCTGCATTGATTTAAGTCGCTGTACATTAACATGACCAATGCGTTTATGCCAGATATCAATATCTGCAACTACACCGGTCCCATGTGCAAACATTGCTGCACTCAATTCAGACATGTCTGCATCCAACGTAAACATTCTGCCCTTCTTCTTTCCTTTTGCTATCAAGCGACCTTTATTTTTCATATCCTCAACAAAGCATCCATGAGGATTAAATCTGACCTGCAAGCCCTGTTCAACCATTTGACCAACAGAAACCAGATTCTTGGTGATATTCGGGACATGAAATACATCGGACAGGTATTTCTTTTTCCCATCCTGCATAGACAAGGGAATTTTTCCAATCTGCACAATAGGATGTGCAGTATCATCACTAGTCTCCACAAATCCTGGTTTTTCCATTTTCCTTGCATCCTCCATCCATTCTGCATGACCTGTCATGTGGTTTGATGCACCTGAGTCAACATACCATACATCATTGCTTTCTTCTGCACTTGTCACAGAATTGTTCATGTGCTGCACCATGAACAAATGCTCATTTCTGTCATCACCCTGTCTGCTAGAAGATGCATAATTCCCTTGTTGCAGTTTTCCATTCATGATGTCATTCTGCTTTTTATAGCAGTCTTTAGCCATATGACCCATTTTACCACAGTAGTAGCATTCAACATTACTGTTTGCATTTTGACCTCTTTGCCATCCACCACGACCTCTTTGGCTCCCCCTGCCTCTAGAGTTACCACGTCCTCCTCCATAGGACTGGTTTTCTTGAGTTTGCTGCATATTCTGATTTCTACCACGGCCTCCAAATCGGCCTCCTCTACCTCTGCCTCTACCTCTTCCAGCATTTGAGTAGAAGACAGCTTCTTTTGAAGTTCCTCCTGAAGAAGATGCACCACCATTTCTCTGTTCCTCAGAAATTAGAAGAGCAATCAACTCCTCAAAATCAGGAAATCTTTCACGAACTGAAATGGATGTTCGAAACTGTGCATAATCCTTTCCTAGACCATTCAAGGTCACGGAAACTAAATCATCATCTTCCACTGGCGACCCAATGGAAGCAAGTGCATCTGCAATCTTCTTCACCTTCATGTGGTAGTCGTTGATGCTCATACTTTCTCTTTGCACATTATGCAACTCTTGCTTGAGCTGCATTTTCCTGGCTTGCGTATTTGTGCTATACATTTTTGACAAAGTATCCCATGCCTCCTTTGGCGTACTTGCATCCTGAATATGCACAATCATAGAGTCTGAAATACTGATAGACAGCCAATACATAACTTTCCTGGCTCTCTCATGCCATGTTTTAAATGCCTGCATTTGTTGTTGATTGGGAACATCAGGAAGAACTGGTTCTTCTTCATTTCCTGCAACAAATTCCCAATATCCTTTTCCCATAAGGAAATTCGTCATTCTAAACTTCCATGCCTGGAAGTTGTTCTTGTCAAGCTTTTCAGTGACAATCTGTGAAAGAGAATCAGACGCCATTACAGAATACTGCAAGAAATTCTGTCACTGCAAAAAACACAGCTTCACCCTCACAAGGGCAAATCTGCAAAACTGGCGAAAGTGGTATTTGACCACACAGTCACTTCCTAGTGACGATTTTGCATAAACAGGAACCAAGGATGATTCTGAAACTCCCAATGTCTCTGCGCACAAGCATACGATGCAATTTCTACAGTAACTTTTCACCGACCTGTAGAACAGTGGTCGCACAGCATAAAACTGAGCCTTTTCCTGAGTGCGTGCAGAAAACTGCCGTCTGCAAAACAGGCCCCGAAATGGCCTCAAATCAAAAAAACAAGGTCGCCAAGGGCTAAAGCCCTCTCCCGCAGCATATACTACCCTCTTGCTTCACCGCGAAGGGCGTCTCAACCTGAGACAATGCACTCCTGCAATTTCCGGCTGTGCTACCTGCAGAGATCTGCTCCCAAAACAGAAAATGAAAGCAACACTGCTCCTCTTACCAGAACACCGCGAGCTTGGCTTGCTTTCTTGAGCTCCTTACCACGAACAAGGCTCTGATACCATGTCAAGATTGTGGGAGAGAAGGAAGGATTCTCGCTTGAAGCTTTCTTGCTTGCACAATGGGGGAAGACACACAAGGGTGGAGGCTGAAAACAGTTTTCCTCTTCTTAGTTGTGTAAGCCAAAAGAACTCTAGTACAAAGAAAATAGAAGAACCCTAGATATGGGTCTCAAAACCAAACTCAACTAACTAAGGTGGTATACTAACTGAGCCACGAACTAGAGTAGATAAGGATAGCTATCATGTAGCTATTATTCAGGGGCGGTGTACCAACCGCATCTGCAACTGACAAGTCGGTGACATAAATACACAACGGTCACCCTGGCGTATCACGAGTGGAGCTCGATATCTCAACAAAATAGTCCTCCATGGACTCAATACAGATCTTGGCGTCAGCTTGAACAGTCCTTCCCTTGCCATCAAACTCGGGTGCCTTAATTTGCTTGAGAAGAAATTTCTTCTCTTGCATGTCAGCATTCGTGGGTGCAAAAGGTGTCTGACAATAAAGCCATACCACTTAGGTTATTTCTGTTTAGGATATGTCTATGAACCGAACATTAATCAATCATGTATCATTATGAAGTTTTGCTCTGATACCAATTGAAACGTGTCCCGCGATTTGAGGAGCATGCACATTACATAGGGTTCCTTTTGAACTAGACTGTCTTGGCTCTTACTTCGAAAAGCCAAGGTATTCCCAATAGCAGAGGGTATGAGGTTCCATAAGAATTTGGTTTCACCACCAAATATATCAGCCAATAGTCTCTTCCTGCAAGGGTTGTTTTTACATATGGGAGGGTGCCCAACGGTTTGATTCTGCTTTGGTCTGCTAATCTGAGAAGCCACTATGTAGGTTGAGTTCCTTGCAAATCTAGATCCTTCATTGTCACATCCATCATTATGTTTACTGATGAGCCTCCATCAATCAATGCATCTAAAATAAAGCATCCTTCTATCCATACACTAATCTCTGGGGTTCCAAGATCTAGGAAGGTGTTGGTCACATCTAATTCCTTCACAAGTTCTGAGACTCTATTGGACTTTGTTGTTGTTGGGGTCACAATCCTTAAGTCATGTCTTCTTGTCAAGATGCTTTTGAATCTTTTTTGGAAACTGAGGGACAACATTAGCAACTGTCAAAATGTTAGGTTTGGTTTAAAGGTGTCTAGGTCTTTGACCAGATCATACTCTTTGATAAGATCCACAAGATTTTCCAATCAACTAGGAAATGGGGCCATGTCCACTTTTATCTTCCCTTTTCTAGGAGTGGCAACATATGTGCTTCTTCTTCATGAGGAGGTACTTCCGCATCCTCTATTTCCTGGACCTTTGGTCTTGTCTCTGCAATTGTCTTTGTAGCTCTCTGTGGCTCTATAGTGTTCTGTACTTCCTTATTCTAGATTGCATTGTTATGCTTTTCCCGAGGAAGGTTGAACTTCACAGTCTTGGAAGAAGATAAGTTCTCTTTTGGAAGTACGGGTTCTCCGTTCTTTGCTCGTGTTATTGTAGCCACTTCCAAATTGGAAGTAGGTTCTTGGTTCTATTAGGTATCAGAAGTAGATTTCACAGGGGCCGGACTTGGACAATCTTTTGCAGTATGGCCTTCTCCTTTGCATCGGTTGCATAAGGGCTTGTAATCCACAAATCTTCTAGGGTTTGGACAATTCAGTGAGATATGACCCTTTTCTCCACATCTGTAACATTCCACCTCTGATCTTTGACCACCACCAGTAGACTGTCGTCCTCTGTAACTTTGAGAGGGAAACCTCCTTGGACCAAAATTAGGACCAAACTTCCTAGGCTTTGATCCAATGTCCTGCGTTGTCGTTTTGGATTTGAGCAAGTTGAATCTTGTATTTTCATCTTTCTATCTTCTGTCATGCATCTCTTTTAGAGAGCAGATATCCTTTGTATGGTTCATCCTCAAATAGTATGAACAGAAGGCTCACTATATACTCTTGCAAGAGAGTAATGAGACTTGCTTTATCTTTCTCAGCCAAGTCATCCACTATAAAGACAGGTTGTAAGGTCTCCCCTTCCTTAGTTAAATTGACCTCTTTGACCTTGGCGGGTCCCTTGATTGCTGGTTTGTTTGCTTGCCCTTGTTGTTTGTTGGCTCCCAGCAAGATCACCACCCTATCTCCCTTTTTGAACTTCGTGAATCATTTTGGCAGGTCTTGTGGTTTTCATTGTTTGTCTGTCTATGTTCCTTTGCTCAGCATCTGTCATTCCTCCTTTAATCGTCGGTGTCATAGGTGGATGAGTAGGTCCCTCTTAGTGCATCTAGTCTTGGGAGGCCGAGGTATTTCAAGGTCACTATCTGAGCTGACTTCCGATTCAAAATTGAACTCTCCATCTTCGGGGCTCTCTCCTGGTGGCCGTAGCTCAGAAGGTGAGTCCATTCGCAGCAGTGGTGCATCACTTGGTTGGGCTAAGCCTACCTGCTCTTAGTCGATTGCACCCGTGTGCTCCAACCAAGTTTGATCACAGTCCTTGTGTGTGACTCCTTTCTCTACTCTAAGTGCACACTACTTGCGTGGTCTGGGGGCTACTCGTATTTTCTCAATTATACGCCCCCCACCAGTGTTGTAATCTAGGGTATTGATTTCCCTTTTTCTCTCATCACTGAAGGAACATCAATCCTCATATTCATCATCAGAGCTGTCTTTGTCCGATTGCTTCTCATTTTCTTGGTTCTGACAATTCTCTTCTTGTTGGTTGAGGATTAAAGCCCAATTGTACTTCAAGTTTAAATTGTGTACCTTGGACCATTGCCATTCAGGCTTATCCAAGAGATCTTGGAGTGGCTTAAGATTCATTGCTAGATTGCTAGCTAACTTGTTGGTTAAGTACCCTAGGATATCATAGAGCTTGTGTCTATTGTTTGGGACTCGGAATGCAACATGATTGGGTATTTCCCGTAGGCTCCTAGTCATCATGTAGACTAGCACTGAACGTGTGTCCTTGAGCTTACCAATTTCCTTGATGGCAAGTTCATACTCCTCAGTGTTTGAGAACGGTAGACCGATGGTAGCACGAACATGCATCTACTCTTGTTTATCCTCAAGGCACGGGATATACTTGGTAAGGGCCCCATAGGATCCCCTAGTCTACTGCCCATCGCCTTTCAGCATGGTGGAGATAGCATCTAGGTTGACTGGCATAGTCTTCCAAGTGTCCATCTCTACTCTTACAGCCTCTGTTTGATTGCCTAAGAAGATGAGACCATTACCCCAATCTTTTATGACTCTCGCATTGCGCATCCAAGGTCAGCCTAGCAGGATGTCATAGTCCCCACTCCCTTCATGACTATGAAGTCAACCGAGAATTGGATTCTTGCAATATTCATTGGCCAATTTTTCAACACTTCGAATGGTTTCACCCTCATTCCATTTGCCAGTGTGACATTAAACCTAGCAGTCTCAATTGGTGGGTTACCTCAAGTTTGGAATACCACATGGCTTAGCACACTCACTCCTTCCCATGTTTCTACAATCCCTTTTCCGGTGACGTCCCCCAGTGCTAAGACTAGTAGGAATGCATGCATTTTTGTGCCCCCGCAAAAGGCGTCGACATGTAAGGATTTAGGCATGGAGTGCAATGTCAGACTCGATATTTGGGTTTCTGCATCGTGCTCAAGAAAGTCTGTGGCAATTGGCTCATTTGGTTCTACAACCCACTTCTTTAGCTCCAGCCATAGTGTTGGGTGCTGTCTAAGCACGTCACCTAAGCTCAAAGTTACTGGGGTGGTCACCAGTGTATTGAGGAGGTTACTAGTCACTTGCCTCTCTCCTAGGTCTGTGGTTCTTGGCCAATGGCCTTGATTGCCTTGTTGGTTCGGAGCATCTAGGATTTGTCTAGGTGACCCAACTTGTGGTGCCATCATCTCCCTTGAGCTTGGTCATGGGAGAGAGATTGCCGTGCTTATGCTTGAGAGGTCATCGATCTCGTCTTCTAATATGGGCTCAACGTCCTTCAGGTGCTCTTGGGCCTCTTTTCACCCATTCTTTCACCTTCTTGATGGCTTCTATTTTGTGCTTTGGGTTGGGGTACTCCTCGACCTTAGCACTTACCTTTTTAGCCGTTCGAGGAGCCGATGTTTCTTCTTCTGCGTCCATGACTTTCCCTCAAACCGGCAGCAATGTCATGGCACTTTCTTTTGAGGGTGACCTTAGCATCTGGTCTCTTCTTCCTTTGTCTCTGACTCTTCTTTCCAATTGAGGCTGCATCAAGGTTGCTAGGCCTTGGAATGATATGTCATCCTACTTCGTCTATGCATGGTTCATGACATACAATGGGATAGGTGTGGCCTCCCCGTCGAGTGTCTTGGCATTGAACAAACCCAATGGAATCGATGGCTCATTTGCTAAACTAGAGGATGGCCTCTGCCTAAGGCAATTGACAAAGGGATGAGTGATTCCACAGTCAACACATCTCAAGTCCACCTTATCTCTATTTTCTTGCTCCCTCTCAGGGCAGCACGAAGAGATATGTCGAGGGTGACTACAAGTCCAATACCCGATTGGTTCTTGAGTTTGCCCCCCTAGGCCTTTGCCTCTCCCTCTACCTAATGCCATCACTGCTACTGATCGATAGTCCATGAGGATAGCATTTCCTTCCTCATCGTACGACACATATGGGTTTGCATAAGGCTTGTCGGCTGCTAGTCTCGTCCACATAGTGGGCTGGAGTATCACTCAGTGGATGGGTCACTTAGGATCCAAGTGGTTTAGGGATACCTGTACGGTTTATTTCCATTCTAGGTGTGATTGGTTTAGTGTCATTAGGTGCCAAGAGAGCCAATGGGGCTCCCCTTCCAAAGAAGTTTGGTGGCCTATTTGCAAGGTAGGATTGATCGTAAGGTTGTGGGTATGAGAGCCTCCGAGGTAATTGACAATGCATGGTGTCATGGCCAAACCTACCACAATTAGCACAAGGTTGTGACCTAGGGTCTTTGACACTCAGCTGGCAAGTGGTTTCCTCCATAATGCACACATTGGACATGTGGGCATGTGGGTTATCTCATCATCTCTTGTAGTTTGGCTTTGTTCATCCTAATTTCTACTAGCTCTTGTCCCGACTTAGTGCCCTTCCCTTTGTCCTAAGTGCTTGGGTCTACTCTCTCACTCGGCGTTGAGGCTGTAAAAATTACATGGTGCAACAGACAAAATCTGAGAAAGAGATAGAGATAGAGAGTACACAACAAATAAGAGGAGAATTAGAAATTTTCTTTAGCTCCAAACAACTTATACAGAGATGGATCTCTCCACCCATGCACTTCCACAGTGAAGCTTAGATGGCAATCTAGACAGAAGATAGGTGAAGAGCTTAAGGCTAGCTGGAACAAATTCGATTGGGTGAAAGATAGATGATCGATGGGTATGAAGGGGTTTAGCTTTTATAGCCTGTGAAGGCGGTTAGGTTGGCATGACCGACCTACCATATGAGCCTCCACTAGTTGGCCAAGGAATATTCTAGGGAATATTCCCTTTACCATCGAGCTGAGGGCGCTGCCCCCGGACCCCTGCTAGGGGGCCTGCTGGCCCCTTTGGGACCCCCCAGCCTTTTAACTCCCTTACCCCGCAACTCAATGCAATGTGCCTCGAGTTGCTACCAGCTTAACTACTCAGTCCAACCCAAATATTAGATCCACAATGGTCACCTTTTTGCCATCCGGTCACATAGACCTCATCTGATATACAAGTCTAGACTCAACCAATGTCCGCGCTCACATTTGGTTTCTCCTCATAATGGGGACCTTACAACTTTGAGCACTATGGATCATTGGTGGCACCTTATGAGGGTGGGGCATTGAGCATATCTAACAGAGGCTCTCTTAGAACTCTTAGTATTGGGCTCTTCTTGATATGCTTGAATTGCCGGGGCCAGGGCTTTCTAGAGCTCTTCACTTCGTATTCCATTGATGAATACTGTGGATACTGCCCTTTCGGTTGGTCTCTCTCCCATGGAAATTCTATTGAAGAGGCTCCTAACATGGGTCACATAATCTTGAATATCCTCTTTCTCTTTCTTCTTGATGTTCATGAATCGCACTAATAGGTTATCGGAGTATCCAGGTTTGAAAAATCTCTTAATGAAGAGATTTTTTAGGCCACTGAAATTAGCATGCTCCGTAGCATCTAGACTTGTATATCATGTCCGACCCTTGTTGCCTAAGCACAGTCCGAAAGCTTGGGAGAATTGAGTAGGATTAGTGAGGCCGTTGGCCTCGCAAACCTGCCAAACTACTCCATAAAGCTGTATGGGTCGTCAATAGCTTGGTATTTGTCCAACTGCTTTGCTACCACATGGATTTTCGATTGACTCTTAAAGCCTTGGTTGACTCCCAACCCTATCAATAGCGATGTTGCCAATATTGCAGTGCTTTATTCTGTAGCCGTGTTATCTAGTAGCCACTTTGTTAGGAGCTCACTCAGCGTGAGATTTCCTTCTAGTGCTCTCTCGCTCTCTGACCGATTCCTGCCTGCTAAGGCTAGCATTCTCTAGATCTCTCGCATTTCTAAGCTCTGGCATAAGTTCCTAGTTTGTTGATCTTGGTTGTACGCAACTAGGCCTTGTAGAGCCTTATGGGCCAATTTTCTTTTCTCCTCTAGGTCTGCTATGATGTCCTCTATCAATCTCTACAGTCGTGTTCTAGCTGGGTTTGAGCATTGTATTTGTTCACTAACTGTTGAACAACCTTAGGAAAGTCTCCTAGGTTAAGCTCCTCATTGCTTCTACGGCCTGAGCTGCCCTTGTCCATGTTTAGGACTTCCTATTCTGCCAAGTTGTTGATCAAGTCGATGAAGCTGGGTAGGTCCAATTTTGTGGTATTGTCTATCCTTGTTGCATTCAGATTTTTGGCCGTGTTCTCTACTTGGTCCTACTTTTGGGGATTCGATCTCCCTTCTATGCCTTTGGGTCTTACTGGGTTCCTTCAAGTTCTTAAGTCCAGGTGTGTTCCTTGTTAATTACAAACAATCCTCAACTTACCCTCACTATGTGCATGTGTGCGTGTGTGTGCTCTTTTCTATGCACCGTGCAAAATCAGGCTTTTAGCTTTTCTCAATTATGCTTTGAGGGCTGGAATTCAGAGTGAGCGAGAAGACAAATGCCTAGACGACTCTATCACTCTTGTCGTGGGTTTAGCTTGATAGGCTTGGATGCTCGGTTTTTGGCCGTCCTTGTTGGTTTATAAGATTCTTTGCTATTTCTCCTGCCCCATCATGATTCTTTGCACTCTAAGACTCCACTCCATGTTACTATTGGGCTGAATCGCTAGATGGTTGAGTAGTGTCATCTCTGTGTTTGATTCTCATTGATCCCTTTGCTCCTTATGCCAGAAAGTCTTCTCGAGCATCTGTATGGTCTTTGGATGTTTGGACAAGTGTATAGGTGGTTTGGTCCAAATTTCAAAAAAAATCTGGGAAAATCAGACTCGGTCCAACAGGTTTGAATTGTAAGGGCCGAATGTTTGATTCGGCTGGTCCGAATGGCCGATGACTGAATGCAATTGGTCCGAATGTCAACTTCGGCCAGTTCGAATGTAGTTGTGCGAGGGCCGAATGTACGAATGCTAATGGGCCGAATTGGCTGAGCCCAGGGCCGAGTGGGTAGGGTGGAGGGCCAAATTTTAAAGTGTCCCAGTAAGATGGGTTGAATGCCAAGTTGGTTCAAATGGTTGATTCAGACGGGTCGAGTGGTGGGCATCCAAGTCAAGTGGGCCAAATGGCCGAATATAGGAGGGTCGAGTGGGCAGGGCTGAGGGCCAAACTTTGACATGTCTGAGTTGATTGGGCCGAATGGCCGAATGAGAGTGGACCGAGGGCCGATTCTGGGACTTGACCCAGAATCATCGTCACTCGGACGGGCCGAACATGATGCATTTTCTTCGAGCTGACGCAAAATTTTCTGCACCGAGCAATCATGGCCTCCACACTGGTTGAGCATCTCTAGATCCTACCTACACATGAAGGAGAAGGTGTGGGTATACTGTAGTGGGCAATGCACTTGTCGACGATGCAATTGAAGTAGGTCCACACAATGACGCTTTCTCTCTCTCTCTCCCTCTCTCTCTCTCAAGTAACCAAGGTTTCAAATGAGCTCCCCCCTGGTCTCCTCACTATTAAACCTCTTCTTCACAATGTTCTTGCCACTCTTGCCCCCTTTGTTGGCCTCAACCCCCTTCAACTCTTCTTCCTCCCGATTTTTCCAGATTTGTGCCTTGTTTGGTCTGTTTTACAGCGGCAAACCCTACACCTTTCCAACCAATTTTCTAACCTTAACCTACTCAAAATGCAACAAGAATCAAAAGCAAAGTATTGAACTACTTTCTCTTACTAAAATAACCATCAAAGACAAAAAATACTTACTTGTAGCACGTATTAAAGATCCAAAACCTCCTATCTATCTCAAGCTCCGGTTTGGGGATGAAACCCTTACTTTGATGCTCGATTTGAAGCATGCAAGCGCTCAAACTTGAATTTGTTTGTCATGGCCAACAGAATTAGAACAACCGCCAAGACCCATGAACCGCTTATTGTTCAAGCATTTCAAGTGAGCACTAATGGCTATCTCTCACATAGCTGATGCGCTATCCCTCTCTACAAGTGTAGTGAGCTTACCTTGATAATTGATTGAGTTTCTTCCTCTCTCGAGCACTCCGATAGCTCCACAATTTGTTGTGTGAGCTCAAGCATCCTCATGCCTCTTCCTTGAAGCTCCATCCTCCATAGCCACGCGCGAGATGGGAGAAGAGAAAAGGGAAAGAAGAGAGAGGATGGTGGAGAGCTTCACCTCCAAGATCCCTCACTCTCACAAGCTCACTCCCTCACACTCCCTCCCTCAAGCACTCACAAGCAAGCAAGAGAAGAGAAGAAGAGAAGAATATGAAGAATCCCCTTTGCCACACACCCAAGAATGAGCTCTCATTCATCTTTTGAACTTTGTATATAAAGCCCTAAATCCCCTTTGGGCGGTCATCCCCTTTTGACATGGTTGGCCATAGCCTAGGCCCTTTTTTCCACTATTCTCATATCTTCCTAGCTTCCTTCCTACCACCCATCTACATTTACAATTTGCACAGGTCAGAGCTCGGCACTCTTAAAATAAATCATGGTGCACCTTGCCCTCTTTTACGAAAGTATTAATTTGCACTTTTTCTTGAGCGTCTCTCCTTGATTTAGGACTTTTTCACACTTCTTGTGTTTCTCGATTTTTCTTGAAGTGGCTTCGTTCTCCATTCCGCTTTTGCCTTGGTCCTATCTTTTGCTTTAGATCTTTGGAATTTCCACCCTATTTTTGTAAGGGTTAACAAGAGTTTTCCCTTTTGAGGCTCAGCCGGTTACAAGATGCCCCTTCCAACCATCATATTCAATGAAAAGATCAATCCACAAGGGAAAGAAGAGGTGGAACTTCATCAATATAAAATGAACCTTAGGAACACATAGGAACAAACGAGACTCTATACTGATGAGAAAGGATGCCCACAAAGTTTTAAGAAGGGGAGCTAATGCTTTTGAAAATATTTAAGTTTTAATATGCTACACTTAATGATGACTCAAGTAATAAGTTCACACAATGCTACTATGGGCCATAATGTCTCAAAGGGCTTGGTGACTTGGCATATGGATTGTAGCTCCCTTCTCTTTTAAGATCCATCATGTCTTCCATGTAAGTCAACTTAAACCCTTTATTGGCTCACAAGTGGTTGGTGACTTGGCATATGGATTGTAGCTCCCTTCTTCCACTAAGATCCAGAATGTCTTAAAGGGGTTTGGTGAGTGGCATATGGATTGTAGCTCCCTTCTTCCACTAAGATCCATAATTTCTTCCATGTACATCAACTTAAACCCTTTATTGGCTCACAAGTGAATTGTCTTGGATGAGTTACCACTAGTGGATGAAGAGAGTATTATCCAATATGTCGTTGAGAATGTCATTGGCTAGTGGGAAAAGAAGCTTCAGATAAGATCTATAGTGGAATATTTGATCAATTGAAAGGTTTATCTTTAGAGGAATATTCTTGGAGATTAGCACCTATTTTAGAGAAATTTTTCTATTTTAAAGAGGCTCTTTGGGTTGAAAACTAGGTATTTTTAGCCCATATTTCATTGTAGATAGTTTCCAAACAGCTTACTATTTTAGAATATTTTTTATTTTGAATCATTTTTAGATGGATAGCCTGTACAAGCTAAAATTACATGACATAAGATTTATTTTTATATTTGATATACTCAATTTGGACAAGCCCATCAAAAGTTATCTTAGTTTTACCACATCAAGGAATACTATAGATAACATATTGTTCACTATTTGTAAGAGGACATCATGAAGTTATTATGGCCAAGTTTTCATATTTATGGCCTACCGTGGATGTATATATGGTCTAGTTGGTTGTTTACTTCAATTCTAATCACTTTCGTGAAGACACCATTCTTGTTATCATTATTCTACATACACAATCGCTCAAGTACTTTGTGAATGTACCCCTTCTATGACAACTAGAGGTGTCCCTTAGAGTGATTGCATGTAATGCATATACCAAGTATGTGAGAGGCATGTTGCATGTCCTTCATCTCAAATGTCTTCTTGAGTTGAGTCTTTAAAGCATCTAGCTTAGCATGAGCACTCTCATCAATCATCATATTAACAACATATAGCACCAAAATGATAAGGCTCTCATCATGGATCTTTTTCTATAAAGACCTAGATCTATATAGCTATGGGAGTAACCCTATGAATGCATAAAGGCATTGAACTTATGATATCATTCCCTAAGTGCTTGCTTAAGTCCATAAAGACTCTTCCTCAACTTGCACACTAGGTGTTCCCTACCTTTTTCTCCAAGCCCTTACATTGCTCCATATAGATATTCTCACATAGGTCCCCACATGAGAAAGTTGTTTTAACATCCACCTGGTACAAATTCGGATCCATATGTGCAATCAAGGCCAAAATCGAGAAAATGGTTGTCATCTTGACCGTAAGGGAGCATGTCTCATCAAAGTCAACTCCCTTTTCATGTTTAAAACCATTATCAACCAAATGTGCCTTGTATACTAGCTTAAGGCGACTAGGGGTGCTCTTCAATTTATACATCCACTTGCATGACAATGCATGTTTTCCAATGGGAATTGGAATTGAATCCCATGTATGATTCTTATGTAGAGAATAAAACTTAGACTGCACGGTTCTCCCCTAAGAGTGACTATCATCTCTGTGCATAGCCTTCATAAGTAAGAGGCTCATTAGAATCTGTCAACACAATATAATGCATAAAGGGCTCATAAAAATAAGAGGGATGTGAGGCTCTAGTAGAGCATCTCAAAACTAGCTAAGGCATATGCATCTAATCTTCTCTGTCTAAACATCACAATCCTACACAATAGGTAGATCTTAGGCTACTACATCATCATCAGTACAGTTAGAGGCTGTCCAACTTGGGCTAGCTATGTTGTAACAAGAGGCCCCTCTTGAAAGATCACCCTGCGAACCTCAATCACTAGCTTTGGCTAGTTATGCATCCTGCTCTCATGAAAGACAACATCATGGTTACGGATAACCTTCTAAGCCTATGGATCCCAAAGGTGATAGTCCATGTCACTTGCATCACCATAATTAAGAAAGATGCATTTTGATGGACTTTGGATCTAGCTTGTTGCATTTGTCTTTGGGAATATGACATGATACCTCATATCCAAAGACTTGCGAATGGGTATAGGAGTGAGGTTTTCTAGAACTCCTCTGCAACTCTACCACCAAAATCAGTGCTGCATAATGATCTATAATTAATCAAGTGAATAGCAGTAGTAATTGCCTCAGCCCAAAATGTATGTAGTATGTAAGCGCACATTGCTAAGAATTCTACAAAATCTTTCTTGAATAGTTTGATTCATGTGCTTTACATCACCATTCTGGGGTAGGGTGTAAGGGATAGTCAACTGCTGCTTAGTATCATTCTCAATGCAAAATTGCTCGAATACCTTAAAGGCTTATTCACCCCCACTATCAGATCATAGGCATTTCAACCTTACTCAGATTACTTCTCAAATATAACAAGAAAGTGCTAAAACACAGCATGAAAAACCACAGGTCCATATGAAGGCCAAAATATGTATTCCCAAGTGCAACTAAGGCACAAACATATTTACAAGAAAACCCGGAGGGCTTGTGGGGCTAGATTTCATGTACGGTGGTGGGTGGAGCTATCAACATGCATCACACGATGCCATTACGTGGGTGAGGGAGCTCAACGGAGGACTACCCTCATACAAACCTCCCCTTGAAAGAACTCGACGTCCTCGTCGAGCCAACAAAACCATAGTCAAGGCCCAAGGGGTGGTGATATGAGACCTTATGGGAATAATCATCAATGAATATAATGAAATATTTTTATCACCCAAGGACTAACAGGACATGGGGCCATAAATATTTGAATGAACTAGAGGAAAAGGCTCACACCTATGCACAGTGCCAGACTTTTTATATGTATTATGTATCTACCTACCATAGAAACAATGATCAATGAATGAAAACATGAAAAATCAAAGGGTGGAAGATACTACAAACAAGTTAAGACTTTCATTCCTTTTATAGAAATATATGAACAAGATGGTGATGCAAAAGAGATACATGTAGAAGATTGGTCATGGCCAAAACATGATTAACAAATCTAGATATAAGTAAGGGATACATCATGCCAATCTTGGCACCTCTAGTACAAATGAGGTTGCCATGTGTAATCTTCCATGTAGAATCACCAAAAGATATGTGATACCTATAATTATCCAACTATCCAAATGAGATAACCATATCAGTATGCTTCTTGTCTTTGACTTCCAACCTCCATACCTAAACCTTGCTCAAGGATCTGTGTTTCTCAACATGATATCAAAGCCATGGTGAGATGGATTTAGCTTAGCTCATTGTTCTTCTAGCTCCCCACAACCTTTGGTTAGCTCAGTGTCACAAGATAACATCATCTCTCACTCCATTTTCACTCTATTTCTCTTGATTACCATAGCTAGCAGTACCTACATGTCTTGGAGTACTTAGATCTCTTCATCTAGGAATATTCTTACAATCTTTCTTTAGGAGAACTTTCTCTTTGCTTAGGGCATAGTTGTCAAGCACCTCAAAACATAACATTGTCGACTATCTACTTTAGCATTGTGTGATCTTCAGCTCATTGTTCAAACGGTGCTTCTTGCTGGTCGTACAACTTGTGCCATCTATACATGCCACAATTAGTCTAGCTACCATAGAGCTTCTCAAGGTAAGGCTATGGTCTCTCTCTTGATAATTTTGAGCTCAAATAGTCTGATGTGGGAGCTATCTTAAGTAAAAAACCAATCAAACCCAGGAAACCCTAAAGGACATCCATAGCCACTTTCACCAAAGCTCATATTTCACTTCATTTCCTCACTCCTCTTAGTTCAACCAACCCACTGCTACTTTGTTCCACTATGCCATTGAAGTTTTAGCAATATTTCCACATCAAATTAGTAAGGAGGTGAAGATTTAGCCAATCAAAGTTCAACATCAAGCTCAAAAAGCATAGTATCTTTTGAAACTCATTGGTGCTTCTTGGCACTTGTGTCTCTTGACACATAGAAGAAACTCATTTGCTGGTATGATTTGAGATTTTTGGTGCTAATTTTCTACTGCTCTTGCCATCTAGTATAGGGAAAGATTCATTGTCATGCTACTTCAAAGGAATGGGCTTCCACACTTGGCAGACAAGGATCAAGTTGATCCTGATAAAGAAGGGCCTTTGCTCAATAACTAGTGGCCAAGAGAAGAAACCCAGAGATGCTGCTCTTGCAGCACTATGGCAAAAGAATGATGACAAAGCCCAAGCCTTCATCAAGCTTGAGCTCGATGACAGATATATCCACCATCTAGACACATGTGATACATCTCATGCCACTTGGAAATAGTTGGACACACTGTTTGGTGCCCAATCTAAATCCTTGAAATATGGATTGTTGATTGAGTTTTCCAAGTTGGATATGAGGGCTAATACATCCCTTGCAACTCATCTTAATTATATGGAAAGTCTGCTAGCTCAGCTTGTAGGGATTAACTTAAAAATGGGAGAATATATATGTATTGGAGTCTTACTTAAGAGTCTTCCTCTAGAATTTGGTAATGTTTCAACCACACTAATTAATATGCCAAATCCAAAGCTAGTAGATATCAAAGCATCACTCCTAGAAGAAGAGAAAAGGCTCAAAGGTAAAGAAGAAACAAGCACTTCAAAGGAAGAATAAGTTCTCTATGTCAATAACAAGTCCAAAGGGAAGAAAGACATTGTCTATGATTTCGACAAAAGAATAGGAAGCATTGAAAAATTTTGTCATGCTAGGAAAATATCACAAAAGGTCTACCAAGCAACTACCAAAGAGAAGAAGAAACTCAAGAGCAGAAGGATAAGCCTCATTGGTCATTTTATTACTACTATTTAGACCAAAGTTTTTAAGCCTTGTATATACTTGCATTAATGCTCCAATCATAAGCCTTGTAACCCTAATGTAACTCATGCACTGTAGCCTCTACATAGTTAGTGAGGCCTTGTGATAGCCTCTAGCTTTATATGGTTGGTTTTTCCATGTTAAAACTTAGCAAGGTTCTACTCATGATAGCCTCTGTATTGAGGAGGTTTGTTGAGATTCATGCAATCACACTCCTATGATAGCCTCTTTGTATAGAGTAGTAGGGAAAGAGACATGCAATAGCCTAATAGAAGTTGCCCATATCCCATAGGCACAATATGGAAAAGTGGTACCATCTTGCAACTATAAAGCAATGAACTTGACAGTCATTTGAATGCAATGCTATTGTGCTTCCTACTTTTAGTCTTGTCTCTCTCTAATCAAGATTGTGTTTATGAGTCCAAGCTAACTTATCTTGGAACCTAATTCACTTGAGTAACAGTCAGTGTTTAGTCCATATCAACATGCTTGTCTTTGACTTTTGACCTCCATAGCTAAACCTTGCTCAAGAATGTGTGTTTCTCAACATGTCCATGATTTTTTAAAGCCAATATAATTACGAAGCATGGCTTTGCTTGTCATAGAGACCACATATAATCTCCCAAGTACCACCCTCTATCTCAATGACATTGAAATAAACCTGGTTTGATAAAGACAAGATCATGATGGATTTGCATCTCATCTAAATCAGCCCAAGCCTTTACATTAAACTCCTTGGGCTTTATGCCTTTGCATTTCAAGGGTTAGATTTGCTTCTTTTGAACCAAAACCCACCATATCTTCGTATTCTAATAATTGAATTTTTTGCCATCCAACTTGTCTATGTTAAAAATGGCAATATCCCTAGAAGCTGATGCCATTATAATTGCAAAGGAAAAAAGTGAATGGGATATTGTAATAACAATAAAACAATCCTAAAATCAACCCAAAATTTCAATGCAAGCAGAAAGTGCAATCCAATGTATACCCACGAAATAAATTCACTAGAGTACCTTTAACAAGTGATTGCTCTCAGAGAAACTGCTCAAAATTGAAATTCAACATGGCTATCCATAAAATTGCATCAAACACTGCTTCAAAGTGTTGAACGCTTCCTCACAATCAGTGATCCATGTAAACTCTACATCTTTCCTCATCAGGAGCTTATGCAAAGGGATTGCCTTTGTTGCAAAGTGTGCAATAAACCTTTTATAATAGCCCACATGGCCAAGGAATCCTATCAATTGTCTGAGGTTGGTTGGCACTATTAGAGCTGTAATCTTCTCAATCTTGGTAGGATCTGTTGCTATCCCTTGTGCAAAGACAATCTGGCCCAGAATAACTATTGAAGAGACTCTGAAGACACATTTGTTGGGGTTGAGAGAAATCCCATACTCTCAACATCTATCAAAGCACTACTCTAGGTGTCCCCAATGCTCACAAATTAGGCTATAGGCATAGAAGTCATCTAGGTATACCTCAATGAAATCATGCAAATGATTTTGGAATGCAGCCATCATCACTCGTTGGAAGGTAGCAAGAGCGTTACAAAGCCCAAATGATGGCATTACTCTGTAAGCATAGGTTCCCTATTCTGTTGTGAAAGTTGTTTTGGAATGATTTTCTTCTATAATCTAGACTTGGTTGCATCCATTGAATCCATCCAAGAGGGAATAGAGTTCATGTCTAGCCACTATGTCTAATAGTTGGTTTGTAAATAGGATAGGGAAATGATATTTCTTTGTCTTGGAATTCAACTTTCGAAAGTCCACACATATTTTCAATTTTCCATTCTTCTTGGGTACTATTACAATGGGTGAAACCCATTCTCTATTAGCCATTGGATAGATAAACTCAACTTCAAGGAGCTTCAACAATTCAACTTTCACTAGGGTAGAGTAGTTTGGATTCATGCGCCTCTATCTTTGCCTCACTGGCTTGGCATCAGGCTCTAGGTCGATGTGATGCTGACACATAGTGGGATCAATCCCCTTTAGATCTTTGTAGAACCATGCAAGCATGTCTAAGTTCTCCTTCAATGGGTCATGCAAGATTGATAGCTCTTCTTTTGAAGACTAGTTTCCACCTTTTGGTGACATTCAGTGCCATCAACATCCATGAAAGAATTGCTTTTCACCTTCCACTTCTTGGATGAAGGTCCCACGGACTACTTCTGGGTAAAGATCCACCTCCTTCAAGGGAGTGGTCTCCTCGTATGATGCTCTACTGGAACCAACTTCCTCTTTCAATGAGGACTAGGCTATCTCCTTGGGATGTTGAAATGGTATCATGGCTATTTCAGGTTTGGTTTGGGAATTAGTTACCTCTTGGCTTGAGGACTCATCTTTTGAGGATGCCTCCAAGAAAGTCACACAAAAAGAATTATATGAGTTTTTCTTGGCTTGTAGGGTTGTTAGCTGTTAGCAAGGTACATCATCATCATCCTCTCTTGAGAAGAGTAAATTTGGGTGACAAGTGCCACTACTGAAGAGAGGTTTATTCTTCTTAATCCATTTTTTATGGATATTTTTCATATGTTGTGCTTCATTTACTAATCCAAAGGGTACCAAAGTCATTCTGTCCAATATCATGGGGTCTTCAACTTCTGTAGCCTTTGGGACTTCACATTCAATTGTATCCTCTTTAACCTGGATAGATCCTTTCAATGTGCTTTTATAATCTTCTTCTGCATTGTCATCATCATCCTCTTCAGACTCAGTCTTTGGCTTTGTGAAAGAAAAATATATTCTATGTTATATCCTTTTCCTTTGCTTCTGCATCTATCTCTATTCTTGTATCTGTCTCTATCTCTACTTCTGTCATTGACCTTGCTTCTGTCTCTATTTCTGCTAAGGCCATGTAATAGGGAGAACAGTACATCTATGCCTCTATCTCACTGTCAAAGGTGACTTCTGAAGTCATTCCAGGTTCAGGCAGAAAATATTCGCCCATTGACAAAGACTTTGCTTCTTTTGGAGTTGACTCACAATGCTCATTGTCTCAAGGACTATGCCTCTGCTTTCTTGGAAAAGATCTATTTGATAGCTTCTTTGTCTCCTTGTGCCATCTGTTAATTTGTTGGAAGAGTCTATTAAGACTTCAATGGATGTGGATCTATTACCTTTTTGCAAGCCATACAACTTCAGCACCACTTTGTTGGATCCTCTACCTAGGGTTAGGGTTCCTTTGAACCAATCCATATGTGCCCTTGCTTCAAAAAGCCATGGTCTTCCTAGTAGCAGAGGATATTAGGTCATTTAGAAATTTGGGTTTACCACCAAATAGGTCAGCCAGTAGTCTCTTCTTGCCAGGATTGTCTTCACATATGGAAGAATGCCTAAAGGCTTAATTTTGCTTTGGTCTACCAGTATGATAAGCCATTGCATAGGTTGCATACCTTGCAAGCCTAGATGCTTCATTGTCACATCCATCATTATGTTTACTGATGAACCTTCATCAATAATGCATATGCTATAAAATATCCTTCAATCCACACACAAATCTTTGGGGTACCAGGATCTAAGAAGGAGTTAGCCACGTCCACTTCTTTCACAAGCTTTGGGGTTTTATTGGACTTAGGAACTGTGGTAGGAGCAATTCTTAAGCCATGTTTTCTTGCCAATATACTTTTGAATTTCTTTCGATAGCTAAGAGAGAGCATTAACAACTACCGTAATATTAGGTTTGGTTTAAAGGTGTCTAGGTCTTTGACCAAGTCATATTCTTTGATTAGATCGATGGGATTTTCCAACCAGTTAGGGAATGAAGCAACCCCTACTTTTATCTTTCCTCTTTCTTCTAGAAGCCGCAACATCTGTCCTGCTTCTCTCATTGGGGATAGTTCTATGTCCTCTATCTCTTGGATATTTGGTCCTATCTCTGTAATTGTCTTTGTATCCTTCTGTAGTATTAGATTGCTCTATATTGTACTGTTCTCTCCTAGCTTGTTCTGTTTCCCCTTTGGAAGATTGAAATTCACCATTCTAGTAGAGGGAATGTTCTCTTGTGGAATTGTGGGTTTTCTTTTTTTGGCACACATTATTGCGACAACTTCCAATTGCACCAAATTAGAGGTAGGTTCTTGGGTCTTCTATTGGGTATTACTAGTAGCTTTCATAGGAGTCCGACTAGGACAATCTTTTGCACTGTGGCCTTCTCCTTTGCATAGATTGTATAAGGGTTTGTAATCCATGGACCTTCTAGGGTTTGGATAGTTTGGTGAGATATATCCCTTTTCTCCGTATCTATAATACTCAATCTTTGATCTCTTGCCCACCAGACCTTCATCCTCTCTAAAATTCTGAGAGGAAAACCTCTTTTAGCTGAAATTAGGACCAAACTCTCTAGGCTTTGATTTGATAACTTGGGTATTCATCTTGGATTTCAACAAGTTGAATCTTGCTTCTTAATCTTTTTTCCTTCTTGCATGTATCTCCTTCAGAGAGTAATTATCTTCTATATGGTTCTTCCTTAAATAGTATGAATAGAAAGCTTTAGGGATAGTTGGTTTTTTGGTACATTCAAAGGCTAAATGTCCCTCTTGATGGAACTTTCCACACTATGTATTAGATTGTATCACATCTCTTCCAACTCCTATAAGAATGGATATATTGGCAGTATTCACCTTTAGCATCCATAACTACTCTGTAATCACATCCATAAGCTCTTTCTTGATGCTAGCGATTGAATTGGATAGATAGTCCTTTAAGTTTTCACCTCTTGGAGCACTTGTAGTAGGGTTTTGCAAAGTTTTCGTAATCACTACATAGACTAGTTGGGTTGATTCCAAAGGGTTTGCTATTTTGATTGTGATTTAGAGCTCCTATTGATACTAGTGGTTGTTGGTTCTAGTTGGTAGGGTTTCATTGTTGTTGTTGAGTCACCATTGGGGGAATTGTTTGAGGCCATTGTTGTTGTGGTTGAACCATCATTTGAGGTACTATTGTCCACCACCAATGTGGACTCAGTGCACTGTACTACGGCATTGGTTGCATCTAAGGGTAGGGGTAGGGAGCAAACCCTGGGATTGCATTTGGTGGATATATCATTCCTGGCATGGGAGGAGGTAAGACTCCTCTTCCTGAGGTCATTGGAAATCTTGCTTCAACTTTATCATATAGTCTTGCACCTTCCACTGCAACTTGCTTGTTGACTGGTCTTCTTAGTTTCATAAACTTACAAACTTCTAGTTGTAGGCCTCTAAGAAAAACTCCCTTATGGATGCCTTCGTCTAAATGATGGTTGGTCAATATCTTCAATATGGATTCCATTTTTAGAGACATATGCTTCCACCCATTCACTAGAGGACACTTAAGTTCATAAACTCCTCTTGCATGTGCTCTTCAAAACCTTCACGTCTGAAATTAGTGAGGAAATGTTGGGGGTAAAGGCGCCTCCACCTAGCCGCCCGTGTATTACTACACTGACAGTACTCGCCACTGCGCAGGTGGCAGACGCCCATCATAGTCACTTATTCTTTATTCTTTTAGTGACAGTTTGAATAAAGGAAGGCTCAGCCACACATTATGGTTGTTGGAGTTCCCGTTTCTTGTCTCTCTCTTTCTTGCTCTTGCTCTCCCGCCATAGCTCTCGCGTGCAAGCTTTGATTCATCTCACCTTTCAAGTTGTATTAGAGCTTGGCTTCCCGACTCTTGAGCTTGGCTCGTGGCATTCTTAGCTTCCCATCGACTCCCTACTCGCAGTGGGTCTCCATCTTGGCAGCCATAGCCAACTCCTTGAGCTCCCATCACTCCTCAGCTTCCCGACCAATTGAGGCACCCTCAAGCCCTTCATTTAGAGGTATTCAAGCATTCTTTTGAGGGTTTACTTCAGTTCATAGGTTGTAGGAAACAGGACATTGTTGAGCTTCCCCATGGAGGTTTGAAGCTCTCTCTCTCCACTTGGTTTGTTGAGGCTTGTTAAGGCCTATTGTAGGCTATCCTTGGCACCCATTTGAGCCGCCCTTTCACCTCATTAAGCCCACGTGGTTTAGCAACATCTACAGGAGAAAATGTGTCAGTTTTTAGCATGTTCTTGATAGTAGCCCCACACTTTTCATCTCCAACTTCTTTCCTAGGCCATTGGGCACTTCAAAAGGGTCTCATTTGATGCCTATACACATGCTTGGATCTTAGTATTGAAGCCTTGAGCATTGACATTAACTTGGGTCTAATTTGGCACTGTTTTGGGACTATCATAATAGTCCATAGGTAGTCATAAATAGTGTTACACTGACACTTAATGTTTGGGCTTGGTTGGCATTGCTATTTGATGCTCGGTTGGTCCCGAATGGTCCCCGAATGTTAGGGGAATGTATGCATATTGTTTGGCAACCATTTTGGAGATTATTTTGATGCTGAAATATTCAATTTTGCACATGAATCTCTGTTGTACACAGTTGGGGTGAAGCTATTTAACTCATGCTTGGTTATGCCTATGATATTCGGGCTATGTTTTGGGCATACATAGTGATGTATTGACATTTGGGGACCGACTTTGAGCTTGGCTTACAATCCGGATCATTGATTGAGCTTGAGCTCAACTTTGGAAAGCATTTGGATGCTTCGTATTTGATGCACTTATGGCATGCTTTGGTCTATGCTTGACCGCCTTGACCGCCATTATGGGTTATGTCACCTATGCATGCTAGTTACATTGTTTGGAGCCGCTTGCTACTGGAGCTTTGTCTTGGCTTAACTTTGGACTCCCGGAGCTTACTTGGGCTAGTTATTGACTTGCCAGAGTTTATTTTGGGATGTACTTGATGTCTATCGATGCTCTGTTGCTTGATATTTATGGCTTTTGTGCCAGTGGGAGAGTCTTTGGATACTTGACAGACATTGAGCAAGCGGTCTATGCTATTTGCGCTTTTGAGATTATTTGGGATTTCTTACCCTTTGGGATGATGCATGGTTCATATGTCTTGGTTCCTTCCGATGCTTATGAGCTGACTCTTTGACTTGGGTCCCTTTCCTTGTGAGCCGACACCTACTTGTGTCAGGAGGTGTGAGTGCCAAGGGGCTCTAGCCGTAAATCTTTCGATCGCTCCTAGGAATTTCCTGACCCTCACATGAATCAGGATGAGATATTGGAGTCCCGATACTAGTGAAGGGACGGAAATCTTGGAGGGTTTCTTTTCTTCTGTGCAGATAGAAGGGATTTTCAGGTGAACTGAGGTTTATCTTCTACGTAGGTAGAAGGGGAAAATCATTGTAAATAACTTTGTGAAATAATAAATAAATATATTTTACCAAAAGACTATTTTCTCAGTCTTTGTGTTGTGCCATAAAATTACGTGAAGGAACCTGTGATAATGGGTTAATTAACAAATTTGCTTTTATATATCATAACTTAATGTGATAGGTAATTAGAAAACTAAAGAAAACCATTTGTGGGAAGGTGGGCGAGATCTCTGACGGATCCATCCTATGAGCTGGTGGTCCCGATAAGCTGGGAGCTTCTCTCAAGAGATTGAATGAAATGTTAATTAGGAAAAATTAAGTAGAGCCGAGCGTTGACTTACCTAAGGTCATGTCTTAAAACCTTGATTAAAAATGATCTTAGGGGAAAGGTGCGACGGTTGTGCCAGAACTCTGTTAAGATTCCATGAATCCTAACCAAGTACTAGAAAAAGTGTGTTGCACTCCATGAACCAAGGGTAAATACGATCACTCCAATTGGACAAGAAGCCCTTGTGGGACACTTCCAATGGAGCTAGTTGATGTATTGAGATCTTAGTTGTCAAATTAGGACCCTCATCTTGTAGGTTGATCCTCATGGGTATGGCCGGTACCTTCTGTTATGGGGTGGGCTGTAGGAAACCTAGACAATAGACCCCGTGCATTCTTGCGAGTGCTGGGCGAAGACATCTACGATAGTTCCCCGATGGACTAGTAAAATGTACTGTAAGGGATTTGTTAGGAAGGCACATGACACGTGGTATCAAAGTATAATTGAAATTAAAAATATCTATGGTTTTTAAGACCAATTGTTCTAAGTAATAATCAGTGTGCTAATTGTCAAGGGATAAACTTTGGCAAAATAATGAAGCCTAGAACCACTTCCTTGTTTTTCAAGCAATGTATACATCTGCACTAAACTCGATGGATGATGAGTGGAGAAGAGAAATGATGTGTTGAGTGTTGAAATGACTTGTTTTTTGGCTGATTTTTGTTGTTTTTGAGAGCTGAATGGTTGATTTTATGAGATGATTGATTGATTTGGAAGTGATTTGAGAGTGTTTTGGATGATATTGATTGTGTTTTGGAAGATCATGATGTTTATAAGTGGTTCTGTGATGTTCTGATAGGTTCTGATTGGTTCTGTATACCTTCTGTATAGCTTCTGTTTTGTTCTGTTTTGTTCTGATTGTCTTCTGTAAAGAGGGATGGATTATTGATTGATGAAGATTGAGATCTTGTGAAAGTTTATTGAATGGTTTGTGAGATTTTGGAATGGTTTGAGTATGATTTATGTGGTTTTAATGACCTTCTGTAACCTTTTGTAGGTCTTCTGTAGAGCCTCTGTTTCTGTTTTGTTCTATTATGTTCTGTACTGTAGCTGTTATGGTACTGTTCTGTGACTGTTCTGTATGCTTCTGTATGTGTTCTGATGGATGAGAGTGTAGCTTGAAAAAATTTTCTAGCCTTGGAAAGAGGTGAATACAAGTGCAAAAGAGCTGAAAGAAGTGGAAGAAGTAGCTACTGAAGACTCAAGTGAAGACTAGAGTGAAGTGACAGTAGTGAGCTATGAAAGGACACTGTAGTGGCTCTGGTGACTCTTCATATCAGACATACCTCTTGGGAGGGGTATCCACGACCTAAGAAGGATTATTGAGAGTGATTTTGAGAGATTGTAGTGAGGATATGATGTATTATTGATGGAGAGAGAGAGAGAGAGTCAGAGATAGCCAATTCTACAAAAATAGAGTGATTGTATATGAGAGATTGAGAGAGAAGACTATGAAGATATGGAAAATGAATACTATGTGATGTATTTCCATTCAAAGATAGTGTATTCCTTTGCTTTCTTTGTTCTATTGATGTATTTTGTGAAGATATTGAAGAATATGATTGATTCTATCAAATCTGTGGGAGATCTATATGATGCCGCATGAAGATTTGTTGTGCCTGGTGTTCTTTTCTTCATTGTGATCATATAAAACATGATAAACAAGCTTGTTGATGTTACAAGATAGATTTTCTTGCAAGAGAATTCCCTTTTCCTTGGTGTTCCTCTTGGGGCTCCATGTTTTTGGTGCGCAGCCGGGGAAACTTGCCATCAACAAGCACCAGAAGAGGCTGAAAATGAAGGAAATGGCATTGCCAAGAAGAGAAGAATTCAATGGATGTTTGTAAAGTTCCTTCTTCCACTGAAGAGTTGGAATTTCTCATAATCAAAGCCACTTTTCACAAGAAGTTAATACCACAATGACGGAAACACATCACCATCATGATGCATGCTCTATGTGGTGGACAGTTTCCTCTTCCTGTTGAAGCAGCAGAAACTTGCATCTTGGTGGCAAATTGTTTGGGAATAAACTTAAGAGTAGAAATAGAGAGAATGACCATCCATGGAAGATTTGGCATTCATTGAGAAGTTTCCAGACAACATCAAGTGGGAGATTGTGAAGAAGCTTCAGGAGTCTTGGTCTGTAGAGGTTCACAAAGACAAGAAGGAAAAGAGTTGGAATTTGTTTGTAGATGCTCAACAGCAAGATACATGGGATGCTTGGTGCATTGATAATCTTCTATTTGTTCAATTAGCAACCCACTGGAAGTTGGTAGACAGAGTGTTTTTTACAACATACACTGTTGAAACCATCAGAAGCTGGCATTATTATGATGATGGCACCACCACAATGCTCAGACGTATGCATTTTGACACCTTCAGAACCGAATACCTTCCTCTGTGCAGTGGCATGAAAGCAGAATTCAGAGACGTTGAAAAGAAAGAAGTAGAAGAAATGTTGGCAAGAGAGTCCTCTAGAGACTGAAGCCTTCTGTTAACCCTCTGTGGAGCACTAACAACATAGTGGAGCCAACCCCCTAATGAATGATGCAATAAAGAGGCAAGCGTTAGAACGAGTCCAGAGATACGTGAGAAGAGAGAAAGCAAAAATCAAGGCTGAGAACGAGCTCACAGCAGAAGCCGCCTTTGACGCCCTTGCGGAACTCTTTACAAAAGTCCCAATGGCACATCAAGCCCTTCCTCCTCCTGTTGGAGGTCCACTTCCAAGCCAGATCCATCGTGGAAATATTGATGACAGGCCAGCGAATGTAGTCCCATTGCCAGTTTTTAAGGGAGAGTACAATGAAGACCCCGATCTTCATGTAGCAGAGTTTATGGTAGCATGTGTGGCTAACAATGCCAGAACCCCTGAGCATTGGTTAGCAATATTCCCCGCCACTTTTAAGGGCGCGGCGTTTCAGTGGTATGAGAGACAAGCAGCAGGAACTTTTGGCACATGGGACGACCTGAAGTTGGCCTTCCTCACTAAATTCTGGCATGAAGGTTTTGAAGAGCGGATGAGAGAGGAATTTATGAACCTAAGTCAGTCCTCTAGAGAAAGAGTATAAGCTTATGTCTCACGAATGGAATCCATCCTGAAGACATGGACTAACCATAATCTAGATGATGGCATTCAGAAGGGGGTGTTTCTCAGGGGATTACAACCAGAAGTCTGTAAGTTTGTGGAGCTGCAAAGACCAGCCACACTGCAAGCTGCAACAGAAGGTGCAAGACTGTACGATGAAGTGGAAGCTAGATTAGCGATGAATACAGGAAGAGGAGTCCTACCTCCTCTAATGCCAGAAACGATGTACCCACCAAATGCAGTCCCAGGGACTGTCCCCTACCCTTACCAACAGATGTCCCCAGTATCACAGTACAGTGCACCAAATCCACAGTGGCCACAATCAATGCCTCAAATGATGGTTCAACCACAACAAAAATGGTCCCAACCAATTTTCCCAATGCCAAATCAGCAATAGTGGAACCCTACCAACTGGAGCCAACAGCCAACAGTCCAAACAGGAGCTCTGAATCAGAATCAAAACAAAGATTCCTCTGCACCATCCCAACCTGTTTAAGTAGTGATTACAGAGACTCCTCAAAACCCTCCTGCCAGTACGTCTGGAGGAGAAAGCTTGAAGGATTACTTATCCAACTCAATTGCCAACATCAAAAAGAAGTTGATGGATGTGATTACAGAGCAGCTACAGACGCTGAAAGTGAATACCGCTAACATATCCAACGTTGCAGGAGCAGGAAGAGATGTGATGCAGTCAAACACTTGGTGTGGTAAGTGTCATCAAGTAGGCCATTTAGCCACTGAATGTACACGAAAACCAACCATTCCTAGAGCCTTCTATTCCTATTGTTTGCGGAAGAACCATACAGAGGACATTTGCTCTCTGAAGGAGATGCATGATAGGAGAAGGAAGGAAGAAGACACAAGATTCAACTTGCTGGAATCCAAAATGACAACATAGGATATTGGACCCAAGCCTAGAGAGTTTGGTCCTAATTTTGGACCCAGAAGATTTCCTTCCCAAAGTTACAGAGGAAGACAGTCTGGCGGTGGTCAGAGGACAGAAGTGGAGTGTTACAGATGCGGAGAAAAGGGACACATCTCACCAATTTGTCCAAATCCCAGAAGGTCAGTGGATTACAAGCCCTTATGCAGTCGGTGCAAAGGAGAAGACCACACTGCAAAAGACTGTCCAAGCCCAAGCCCAGTGAAAAATAGTGCTATTGATAGTCCGGCTAAGGCCCAAGAGCCTACCTCCAATTTAGTGGAATTGAAAGTTGCTGCCATCACACGTGCAAAGAAGAAGGAACCACCTATCCAAAAAGAAAATAACCCTCCTGCCAGAACAGTGAAGTTCAATCTTCCACCAGAAGAACAGAACAGAACAGAGCCTGACAGTGCCGTACAGAGCACTACAGTGCCACAGAGAGTTACAGAGACAGTTACAGAGACAAGACCAGAGGTCCAGGAGACAGAAGAGGAGGAAGTGCCACAAGTGGCAGAAGAGGTTCCCATGATTCCTCTGTTGGAAGAAAGAGGGAAAATGAAAATGGGTGTTGCCCCATTCCCTAACCGATTAGAGAAGCCAGTGGATCCTATTAAGGAATACGATCTGGTCAGAGATCTAGATACCTTTAAACCAAACCTCACATTCCGATAATTATTGATGTTGTCTCCCAGTTGCCGAAAAAGGTTCAAAAGTATACTAACAAGAAGACGTGGCTTAAGGATTGCTCCTTCAACAGCAACAAAGTCCAACAAAGCTCCAAAGCCTATCAAAGAAGTGAACGTAGCTAACGCCTTTCTAGATCCGGGTACCCCAGAGACTGGCATGTGGATGGAAGGCTGCTTCATTGCAAATGCACTGATTGATGGAGGTTCATCAATAAATATTATGACGGATGTGACAATGAAGGATCTAGGCTTACAAGGTGTGCAACCAACCCAATGGCTCATCAGACTGGCGGATCAGAGCAAAATCAAGCCTTTGGGCATTCTCCCATATGTGAAGACTACAGTGGCTGGAAAAGATTATTGGCTAACCTATCTGGTGGTGAATCCAAACTCTTATGGTACATCCTATCCTCTGTTACTGGGCAGACCATGGCTTTTTGAAGCCCGAGCAAGGACGGATTGGTTCAAAGGAACCTTGACCTTGGGTAGAGGACCCAACAAAGTGGTGCTGAAACTGTATGGTTCTCAAAAAGGAGATGGATCCACCTCCTTGGAATTATCTTCTGACTCCCCTAATGAGGCTACAGATGGAACATCAGTAGATGAAGATGCTGTCAAACAGATCCTTCCCAAGAAAACAGTGGCATGTTCCTTAACAGTGGATACTGTAAGCCGACTTCCAAAAGATGCAAAGCCATTATCAATGGGTGAATACTTCCTGCCTGAACCAGGAATGACTTCTGAAATCACTTCTGACAGTGAGATAAAAGCATGGATGTACTGCTCTCCCTGTTACATGGCCATAGCAGAGACAGAGACAGAGGCAGAAGAGGAAACAGAGAATCTGTTCTTCTGTTACGGAGCTCCTACAGAGACAGAAGCAGAGACAGAAGCAGAAGCAGAAGCAGAGACAGAGATAGAAGAGGATGAATATGATATGGACGAAGAAGGTTATGAAAGTGAGCCAGAAGAATCTATCCCACCTGCAGAGGATACATTTGAAGAAGAAGTTCCAGAAGCATCAGAAGCAGACGAGCTCATGCTATGGGACAGAATGACGATGGTACCATTTGGTCTGGTAAATGGATCTTCTTATATGCAAAATCCTTATAAGACATGGGTTAAGAAGAACAAGCCGTCTTTCAACAGTGGCTCACGCCGTCCTCACCCATCCTTGCCAAAGAAAGATGATGATGATGCACTGTGCCAACAAGCACCAATCCCACAAACCCAACAAAAATCAGAGGGTCCCTGTTATGTGACATTCCTGGATGCGTCATCAGAAGATGAGTCTTCAAGCCAAGAGGTAATTAATTTTGAAACCAAACCCGAAACGGCTCTAATCCCATTTCAACATCTTAAGGAGCAACCTAAGTCTCCACCAAAAGAAGAAGTTGGTTCTATTGGGACATCAGAAGAGGATACCACTCCTTTGAAGGAGTCGGATCTGTACCCAGAGGCAATCCGTGGGACCTTCATCCGTGAAGTAGAAGGTGAAAGGCAGTTAACCTTTGTGGATGCAGAAGGCATTGAACGCCACTTGAACATGGGTAGCAGCCTCCCAGAAGAGGAGTTGTCAACCTTGTACAACTTGTTGAAAGAAAATTTGGACGTGTTTGCGTGGTCCTACAAAGACCTAAAAGGGATTGATCCCACAATATGTCAGCATCATATTGACTTGGAGCTTGATGCCAAGCCATTACAGTAACGATAGAGGCGAATGAACCCAAATTATTCCACATTGGTGAAAGCAGAGCTGTTGAAGCTTTTGGAAGACGAGTTCATCTATCCAGTGGCAAATAGTGAATGGGTTTCACCCATCGTGGTTGTACCCAAGAAGAATGGCAAGCTTCGAATATGTGTGAATTTCCGAAAGCTCAATTCTAAAACGAAGAAGGATCACTTTCCTATCCCTTTCACAGACCAATTGTTGGACACAGTGGCAGGACATGAGCTTTATTCCCTTCTGGATGGATTCAGTGGATACAACCAAGTCCAAATCGCAGAAGAAGACCAGCCCAAAACAACCTTCACCATAGAATGGGGGACCTACGCTTATCTAGTGATGCCGTTTGGGCTCTGCAATGCCCCTGCTACTTTCCAGCGAGTCATGATGGCCGCATTCCAAAATCATCTGCATGATTTTATTGAGGTATATTTGGATGACTTCTGTGTCTATAGTTTGATCCGTGAACATTGGGAACACCTGGAACAATGCTTTGACCGATGCCGGGAGTATGGGATTTCCCTCAACCCCGACAAATGCATCTTTGGGGTCTCTTCTGGGATTCTGTTGGGCCACATTATCTCTGCACAAGGGATATCAACAGACCCTGCAAAGATCGAAAAGATTGCAGCTCTGACAGCACCCACCAACCTCAAACAGTTGAGGGGATTCCTAGGCCATGTGGGTTACTACAGAAGGTTCATAGCTCATTTTGCAACAAAGGCAACCTCCTTGCACAAGCTTCTGAGGAAAGATGCAGAGTTTACTTGGCAAGAATGTGACAAAGCCTTCCACACTCTGAAGCAGTGTCTGATTGAGGTACCCATTCTGCAACCTCCTGATTGGACGAAAGAGTTTCATGTACACACTGATGCATCCATTGAAGGCTTAGGTGATGTCCTTTGCCAGAAGGGCTCCTCGATGCTGGATCAACCGATCTATTATGCAAGCCGAAAAGTCACTGATAGAGAACGGAACTACACAGTTACAGAGCTGGAGTGCTTGGCAATGGTGTTTGCCCTAGAGAAGTTCCGCCATTATCTCCTATCCACCCACTTTAAATTTTATGTGGATCATGAGGCCTTATCCTTCCTGATGAACAAAGCAGATGTGAAAGGACGAATGATGAGATGGCTCCTTCTATTTCAGGAGTTCGACTTTGAGGTGATTACTAAGCCTGGTTGTTCCCATGTTCTGGCTGATCATCTATCGCGTATCCCACAAACTGCAGATGAGGAGCAGGATGATCCAGACCTCCCTGATGCTTCCCTATTCTTGGTAGAAACTGTAACTCCCTGGTATGCAGATATTGCCAATCTGCTGGCAACCCAGCAGTACCCTCCTAGTATCTCTAGTCGGGAAAGGAAGAAGCTTATGCTAGAATCAGCCCCCTACACCCTGTTAGGCGGTGCACTGTACAAGAAAGGCAAAGATGAAGTGCTCCGAAGATGTGTTGCAGGAGATGAGATTGGGATTGTTCTGAAGGCTTGCCATGACGAGCCATGTGGAGGTCACTTTGCAGGAGAAGCCACAGCCAGGAAGGCTCTGCTAGTAGCAGGTTACTGGTGGCCTACCATTCATAAGGATGCCTATGATTACTGTAAAAGATGTGATGCTTGTCAGAGAATGGGGAAACCCACCAAGACAAGTGCCATGCCACTACAGCCTATTCTTCCTTTGAAGCCGTTTGAGAAGTGGGGCATCGACTTCATAGGCCCAATCGATCCTCCCACCAGAAGGAAGCAGAACAGATACATCCTTGTATGTACGGATTATGTCACAAAGTGGTGTGAGGCTAAAGCCCTAAAGCGGGACGATGGTAACAGCGTGGCCCTATTCATGTACAAGAATATCATCACCCGTTTTGGCAATCCCTTAGAGCTTGTAAGTGACAGAGGTACTCATTTCCTTAACAAAGTCATGGAAGAGTTGACAGAGTTGTATAAGATCCGCCATCGCAAGTCCACTCCTTATTACCCCAGAGCCAACGGCCAAGTCGAATTCACCAATCGCATCCTCTGCTCGATTCTTACAAGAACGATTGCCGCACATCGTCGTGATTGGGATGATCGACTTACAGAGGCCCTCTGGGCGTACAGAACCTCCTATAAAGCAACAACAGGACAGACACCTTTCCAGCTGGTGTATGGTACAGAAGCTGTTTTCCCTGTTGAACTGGAATTACCCTCTTTGAGAGTGGCTATCAAAGAGCGTTTGGGGGACGATGATTCACTGCAACGTCGTCTCTTGCACCTGGAATGTTTGGACGAAATTCGTAGGATGGCTCTACAGTGCATGGAAGCCACGCAAGCTCGATGCAAGGCTTACCATGATAGCTTCATCAAGCACAAGAAGTTCAAAGAAGGTGATTTGGTCCTACCCTATGATTCACGATTTGGCAAGTTTCCTGGCAAGCTTCAACAACGGTGGATGGGCCCCTATAAGGTACTTGCCGTCAACGTCCCTAATGGCTCTGTCCAAGTGCAGACCATTGATGCCTCTGATGATCCCTTCCTGATCAATGGATATCGCCTGAAGAAGTACTTCCCTCCTTGGGGATCTTGACAATTACGGTCATTTGATCCTTTCCCTCGTTGGCGTGGCACTGTACTTCTTATGATGCTACTTCTGATAGCCATTCTTCAGTCACTTCTGATGAGGTGGACGCAACCCTCTGTCCCCTCAAATCCACCTTCCAGCCTTGATCTCTTATCCTCTATTTTCCACCAGCAACAGTGGCGAGGTTGGTCTTGATACATGGTCTTTCTACCATTTCCTTGCTTATTTCGAAGAGAAAGAAAAGAAAAGAAAAAAAAAAGGAAAATATACATATCAGTCATGGGAGAAAAGGACTTAGGTCCCTGTCATGCCGACCTATTCTTTGAGAAAAGGTGGAAACACCCTCGGGAATAGGGGAAAACAAGAAAAAAAAAGAGAGAGAAAAAAAAAACAACAAAACTGTTATGAGAGAAAAGGAAGAAATTCCCTGTCATAGCAGGCCTCGTTCCAAGAAAAGGTGGTAAACACCCTTGGGGCGAGAAGCTGGCTGTGGAAAGGGTGGCAACACCTAGCAGTCCAGAAAGTGGATTCATTACTTGAAATTTCCAGGATCCAATTCCGAAGCTGCCTCCCTTGGTACACTGTGTCCTGGGTCTTTCTGCAAAGTGTCTAACTGTCCTCTAGCAGACGACATGTTCCTATCCAACACAACATTCGATTTGATGGCTACCTCCCTGGGTACGCCTCTTCAACAACTGACGACGCGATCTTCATCGACAAACAATCGAGTGACGTGAGCTTTCATCCTAACCGGATGGGGACGTGAGTATGGGTTGCCCCCTATCACTTTCAATAATGAGTGGGACAGAGGGTGGGGCGAGAGACGAGTCTTTTCCCTTCAAATCAAATGAGAGGTGAGAAGTGTGAATGAAGTGTTGCACGCACGGGATGGGCCTCTCAATGCACAAAGCACAATTTGTTTCTGTGCACTACACTATAAGGCTCCCTGGCCTTCCTTCTCGCACCGTATGCCAGCACAGGGCGGGATGCACAGTTGCACCATCAAATGCGCACAAGGCATACAACCTTTGCACAAGTGACTGTGAGGATTACATCAATGGGTTTCAGGACATGGTTTCCCTCCTGTATCTATCAACAGAGCGTGAGACAGAGGGTGGGTTGAGCGTGACTGGAGTTTCTTCAATCAATTACCGAGTGGTGAGATTGAGGGACGTTACAACACTTGGAGTTAGGTATGTTCCCGTTTTCCTATGCACCCATGGGATGGGTCTTTGCTGTCAACACAGGACACGTCACCCTGTTCTGTACACTGCACTCTAAGTCTCCCTTGCCTTCCTCCTTGCACCTATGCCAGATGGGTTCGACGCACTAATGCACCATCAACTGTGCACCCTGGTATACTCCTTCTGCACCCTTCCCTTGTCGATTCCTAAACCGGGTACGAGATATGGGTTTCAATCATTCTTCCTCGAGTGATAGTAGTTATGGGGCGAGTGACAGTTCTTTCATTCCATTTGAGTGACTGTGAGTGGAGTGTAGTATTCCTTATCATCGACAAATTTCCTGCGATTCCTTCCATTAGCTACCTCCCTGGGTGCTGCCGCGTGGTCCCTGCCATGATGGACGTGTGCCGAGAAGATGCCTTGGTACCTCCAGTAGCCGACAACGACACAGGACGTGCCATCGACAATCAACTTTGATTCTTGACAAAATGGGCCAAGTTTTTCTAACCCTACAACTTTTGTTTCTCAGTGACGTTCATGTTTTAAGTGTGGGGACGTTAGTGGATGGTCTGTGGCATGGTCCTAGGTCCCTGTTGCTCGGTTAACCCTATAACACCATATTGGGGAATATGGAAATTTCCCATAAGTTTGGGACACGTGGTCAAATCTTTAGATTTGTCATAACTTGAATAGTATAACTCCAAATCAAGCACTCTATATCTCAATAGATTCCATTTTTCAAGCGCTTTCCAATGATAGGTCACATCATATGGTTTTGAGAAACCTATGGGCATGTTATCCGGGTGCCACCTTTTTAGTATTCAAAAAATGGGAATTGGGAGATTCCCAAACTTACTAATATTGTGTTCTATCCATTAAGGTCTTAAGTGTGGGGACGCGTCCATGCGCGTCTACATTGCATACCCTTCTGCATATGCCTTAACCTGCTCATGCATGTATGCCATGCCTTGCTATTACCCTGACGGGGTCCCTTCCCATGCATTCGTTCATGTTCCACCCACCCTTGGGACTGTTCCCTTGCAGTTTTCCTTCATTCCCTGATTTTGAGGTCCTGCCATGACAATGTATCCTAAGTTCACCGAAGTCCAAATCCAACTTTATAGCCATGTTCTTCCCTTTGAACTGACCATTTTTCCTTTTTACCTACCCCTGTTCCGGTACACGGTTTTCGAGTTATTAATTTTTGAAGTATTTTATGAAAATTAGCCGGTTTTCCATGTGAATGCACTTTTCTTACTTCGAAACCATGATCTGACATCATAGCCCTGACAAGCACTTTCTCCTTGACATTTCTCCTTTTTACTCCGAGTCATTCCGATGCACGGTTTGTCCAATATTAATTTTTTTACTTTTTTAAGACTTTTTCGTGTGTCTTTTTGACATTTTTCCATGCGAACCTGTCCTGTTTGCATCAAAATTCCAATTTGATTTGACAGTCGTGTCCCCTGTGTCTTCCCCTACCTTTTTCCTTTTTCCTCCACCCTCTTTCGACTTTTGGATTTAAAATTATTAATTCTTCAATGTGTTTTCGGGTGTATTTTTGGAGTTTTTGGCATGTGAACCCCTCCTACTTCCACCGGAACTGCGGTTTAACATGACAACCCTGTACCCCCCCTTCCTGTGGACATTTTTTCTTCTTACTGCATGTCATTCGGGTGAACGGTTCGTCCGATATTAATTTTCGATCCCATTTTCGAGTTTTTTTTTTTGTTTTTCCCACGTAAACGCGTCTTATCTCAGTCAGAACTATGTTTTGATGTGATAGGATTGTCGGGCACATCTTTCTAAGGACCAGTTGCATCAGGCAACATCCGAGTTAGCTTCTTCTAAGGATACCCTAGCAGATTTGTTTAAGCAAATGGAACAACAAACCCAACTGGTTGCCACCCAAAGAGATGAGATCTCTTCTTTGAAGATCCAGTTACTAGAGGCTCAATCCCAGGTTACTAGTCTTTCAGAGGAGAAGGAGAGGATGTACAGAGAAGCGCAGGAGTTCCAAGCTCTCTTAGATGACAACCTTTCAGCTTTACAGACTGCTAATGACACAGTGGCATCCCAAGCCTCCCATATTCAGCAGTTGCAAGATCAACTGGCAACGTCACGCTCTGTTCCTCCAAGCCTTAATGTTCCCTTGATTCCTTCTCTTTCACAGCAAGACTTGGCTGCTCTTCAAAGACAGGCTACTTTGTGTCCTCTATTCCAAGATAAAGTGAAAAGATTGCAATCCAGAATGGACTTGTTATGGTCTACATTTGAGCAGTTTCAGGAATATGTTCCACCAGACCATTCTTTCTTTGTCCACTACCACTTACAAAAGTTGGTCTTCTACATGAAGCTTTCCACGATGGATTTACCTCTTCCAGAGGATGGATGGAGTGGGGCTTGGTCTGCTGAGTTGTTGACAGAGGTAGTAAGGATGGTGTTTGAAGATTCTGTCATGCCAGATACCATGTTGATGTCATACATGTATCTACGAGGAGACTTGTTAATTCCAAATGAGGTGGATATGGCATGGTATGTGGGGGATGTGGTCCTACAAGCTGTTTTGTATGTCAACCATTTGGAGTTGCGCATAGCTGACATGTTCCAGAGTTACTCCTCCAAAGTGGCTGATTGTCATGATAATTCGTGGCATCCCATGATTGATTCTGTGGTCTTGAATCAAAGACAAAACACAGCTCCTACCTCTGCCCAGAGTACTAATCAACTGAGGATGGATCTCTTAGCCTATCTTTCAAAACATAATCCCTTTGATTCTACCTTCTTTGATGCCTATCATAGACGATCTCTCTTAGGACCTTCTGTTCCTACCCTGATGTATTACCAACAAATGGCTCACCAATATGATATGTATCTTTCCCTTTGTCAATCTAATTCCACCACTATTTTACCCCTTCTTTTCCAACCTTCATCTTTCCCTCAAATTCCCATTTTCACATACTGTTCCTTTATTGAGGATAGGGTATTTTCCCCTTCTCCACCCTGTCCTTCTCCATCCATTCATGTACCCTCCACATTTCCTATTTATCAGTTAACACCTTTCCTTAGTGATTCCCTCCAAATTTTTGCCACTCCTTCTTTAAACTTTTCTTCCTTTTATGATTTTGCCTATCCCTCACTTCATCCACTTTTCCTTATTCCACTTCCCTCACCTAACACTTCTATATCTCAACCACCTCAGTTGGTTAGTGACTATGATGGGTTTGATAGTCAGATTTCCAGAAGAAGGGGATGGAGTTCGAATGATTCCCTTACAGGACCTCAGATCAACTGGCTAGTAATTCCAGGAGAATGGATAGCTGGGGCCAGTCAAGCTTATCAGAACTATGTTCATTTTGCTCAGCAGTATTCATAGTCTGCAGATCCCTCAGTGAGATTAACTGCTCACTTTGCTTGGTACTTGGCGTATATGCATAGGCACTCTCATAATGATTCCAAGCCTATTCCAAAGTTGTGCATGAATGTCAATGTGAGCATTGATTCCCAGCAGCTGGATATATTGTATTTTCATGCCCTTTGTTTGCCTAGCAGATACCTGGTCCTGTTGGAAAGGATGTGCTGTCTTCAGTTTTTTCAAAATCCTCCCAAAACCTTTGTAGATGAATCCTTGTCTATGGATCATTTCCGACAACATCAATCTTTCAAGAGGGATCATCTTCATTGATACCTTTCCAATGTATGGTGGATGCTTTTTAATGAAAATCTCTCTTTTTGGAGGAGTCATTCAGATGGTTGTGTTGTATTAGTGTTTGTGTTGTGAGTTCATTTATGTAATACGAACGTGGTGGTTTCCTATTGGATTAGATTTCGTGCGAGCTACATTTTGGAGAATTGTGGTATTGAGGTCATGGTTGGAGAGTTGAAGCTGATGCAGATGAAGAAGAAGAAAACTCTTATATCCTTTATAAATTTGTTGTGATTTTCAGTTTGATAAGAAGTGTTCCTGTAAAACGGGTTTTCCTTTCTTTGTATTTTTATATCAAATACATGTTATAAGTTGGGGTCATGGTGGATGGATTTTTTTTTAGAAGATATTGAAGATTAAAGTTGTGATTTTAAATGCACTTGTATTCCCTTTTTCCTGGGTCACGAGGACACTTCCTTATTAAGTGTGGGGATATGTTGAGTGTTGAAATGACTTGTTTTTTGGCTGATTTTTGTTGTTTTTGAGAGCTGAATGGTTGATTTTATGAGAAGATTGATTGATTTGGAAGTGGTTTGAGAGTGTTTTGGTGATATTGATTGTGTTTTGGAAGATCATGATGTTTATAAGTGGTTCTGTGATGTTCTGATAGGTTCTGATTGGTTTTGTATACCTTATGTATAGCTTCTGTTTTGTTCTATTTTTTTTTTATTGTCTTCTGTAAGGAGGGATGGATTATTGATTGATGAAGATTGAGATCTTATGAAAGTTTATTGAATGGTTTGTGAGAGTTTGGAATGGTTTGAGTATGAGTTATGTGGTTTTAATGACCTTCTGTAACCTTCTGTAGGTCTTCTGTAGAGCCTCTGTTTCTGTTCTGTTCTATTCTGTTCTGTACTGTAGCTGTTATGGTACTGTTCTGTGACTGTTCTGTATGCTTCTATATGTGTTCTGATGGATGAGAGTGTAGCTTGGGAAAGTTTTCTAGCCTTGGAAAGAGGTGAATACAAGTGCAAAATAGCTGAAAGAAGTGGAAGAAGTAGCTGCTGAAGACTCAAGTGAAGATTAGAGTGAAGTGACAGTAGTGAGCTATGAAAGGACACTGTAGTGGCTCTGGTGACTCTTCATATCAAACATACCTCTTGGGAGGGGTATCCACGACCTAAGAAGGATTATTGAGAGTGATTTTGAGAGATTTTAGTGAGGATATGATGTATTATTGATGGAGAGAGAGAGAGAGAGAGAGAGAGAGTCAGAGATAGCCAATTCTACAAAAACAGAGTGATTGTATATGAGAGATTGAGAGAGAAGACTATGAAGATGAATACTATGTGATGTATTTCCATTCAAAGATGGTGTATTCCTTTGCTTTCTTTGTTCTATTGATGGATTTTGTGAAGATATTGAAGAATATGGTTGATTCTATCAAATCCGTGGGAGATCTATATGATGCCGCATGAAGATTTGTTGTGCCTGGTGTTCTTTTCTTCATTGTGATTATATAAAACATGATAAACAAGCTTGTTGATGTTACAAGATAGATTTTCTTGCAAGAGAATTCACTTTTCCTTGGTGTTCCTCTTGGGGCTCCATGATGAGGATACTTGATCGCCTATATGATCCATCCCTTGTGAATCGTGAAAGAAGATGGTTTTGGGATGAGTGTTACTGTTACATCAAGGCCAATCGATTCTTCAACATGCAGACTAATTTGAAGTGTCTTGAATGGATGGAAAATTTAAAAGTTGTTGAGGCGTTTATTTTTCATCCGTCCAAATGGAATCCACTTATAATTACCAGTGGTTAGTAGATACATCTAGATTGCTATGTCTATGACAAGGTACTGAAGGTAATCCCAACCGCGACAAGATTATAATCCAAGGATGTCGCAAGTATCGAGATTACCGTATCCATGGTTTTCCAAGTCTGCCATTTCCACAATATAGGTTTTTGGACATAGACAACAATTGGCCTACTTTCTTCTACATGAATGTAACTAATATCCATCCCTAAAAAAGAAAGATATAATAATATCCTATTTTGGAAATTCTACATAGCATCTAGCCTAACCTATTAATGTTGATGTATCTCTACTTGTAAACATCTGCTATTTGTAAATATCCCTTGTAAAAATCATAGCGTATAGCTACTGATGATAAAAGATAACAAAAGCGGCTAGATTTTGTAAACATATTGTGCTCTTTGAACCATCATTGTTTTACAAAACTAGTAAGATATGTAAATGTGGAAACAAAGTTGAAAAGTTTAAGCACTAAACTAATTTGTGAAATTTATGATAACCTTGGGTAATATAGCTATCACTAGTCCGACTAAAATTCAAGAGAAGAAGTATCTCCTTAAGCAAGTTAAGCCACCAAAATTTGATGGCAAAGGAAAAGACGTTAAAGTTGAGGAAAAGATTTGGATTGAGACCATGGAGGACTACTTTATTGCCATAGGAACTACCCCTACTAATTAGGCTATGATCACTAAGTTGAAATTGAATGGTGAGGCACACTTGTGGTGGAAATAGTGGTGTAAAGACTAGGGACTTGCTGAGACAGCTATTACTTGGAAAAAGCTGAAAGAAGCTGTGTGTGGTTGATATTTGCCACCATCTTATTGCACACTTGAGTTCTTTAACTTAAGATAGCTGGGAATGATCCTGGAGGCATATTACTCAAAGTTTATCTCACTGCTTAAATATGCACCTTCCATGACTATTGCTTAGTATGTGTCTAAGTTTTGTCATGGATTGAATGCTCCTCTGAACACATGCCTTGAATCTATGCACCCAATTGATTTGCAAGATGCTTTGATTCACGTAGCACCTCTTGTTCAGGAGATTCAGTCAAAGCCAAGGAATAATAGGCTTTGGAATGATAACAAAGGGGCTTCATAGGGCTATGTCAATTGATTCCAAGGTCAGCGTCCACTTGATCAAGGAAAGAGGGCCAAAACAAATACAGTTGGAAACTTCATACCTACGAGAAGTAATTCAGGAGTACCTAGGTGTTTCCACTGTAATGAGCCAGGCTACTTTAAAAGACAGTGCCCAAAGCTTGGCCAAATTCCTTACTAAAGGACTGTACATAGGTCAGAACCAAGCTTCAATTGCAAAAGGAAAAGCATCTACTATAATTCTTAAAGAGCTTGAAGAAGTGGAAAACCCAACTATGGAAGCCGATATGGAGAGGGCATCAATTCATACCACCCTCCATAAGAAAGGCCCAAATCGTCATTTTTTGACGATTCAAATACCAACAAAATATCAAGGTAAGTCCTTTAAAATTTTGATTGACTATGAAAGTACACATTCGTTCATATCACCAAAGTGTGCCAAGAAATTAGGTACACACACGATACCTATATCTAGGTTGCTTATGGAACTTGCCAATGGAAAAGAAATCCTATTTACTCAACAAACTTGCAAAGTGACATTTAGCCTGGGAAGCAATCTCTCTAAAATGGGATTTAGGATCATGAATTTAGGGGCCTATGAATGTCTATTAGGTACGGACTGGCTAATCCCTAATGATGCACATATTCAGTGCAGAAAAGGCTAGGCGACTTTTCAAAACCTAAAGGGGGAAAAAGTGATGACCCAAGGTGAGGTAGGAAAACCCAAGGTTCAACTAGCCAAATCATCTCACATAATAGAAGGGTTAAGAAAAGGATTACTTGTGTATCTCATAAAATTAAATAAGGTTGAGCAGCAAGACGAGGGAGAACCATATTGGTTGAAGGAATATGATGACATCTTCCCAAAAGAGATGACTGAACTACCACCTCGAAGAGAAGTTGATTACGAGATCAAACTTGAACTAGGAGCCACTCTAATAGCTAAGAGTCCATATAAAATATCTATCCCTAAAGCAATTAAGCTGAAAGAGAAACTCAAGCAGTTACTAGATGATCAAAGATACATCAGGCCCAGTCATTCACCATGAGGAGTCCCAGTATTGTTTCAAAAGAAAAAGAACGGAACTCTCCGCCTTTGCATTGATTACTGAGGTTTAAACCAGGTAATAATCAAGAGCCCAATCCTGGCAAAAAGTTATCCCAACGGTCCCGATACCCTAGATGCCCTACTAGTAAATTTACACGTGAATTCGATGTATATATATTTAGCACACTCCACACATAATGAGTCTAACATAGTGAGTCAGAGACTGAACTCGTGTGATGCAGGACATTGTCTATATAGGTGATTTTTTCATCTAAACAAAGTGGCCTATTTGGTAGCCAAGGAAGGGTGCAAGACTCGACATTGAAGGAGTACATCAGCTAGCTTGTGAGAGTGACATTATTGTATTTCATAAGACATGATCTCTAAGTTTTGTTGAGAACTTCCTAAAGTTGAGGGCACTAATGAAGGCTAGTGGACCCTTCAAGACCATCCCAACAAACTCGAGCTTGGAGAAAGTAGTGTTGCTTCGACGTTCAAAGCTCCTCTAGTTATTCTCTAGTACTAGGTCTAGGCCACCTTTTTCCATGGTGGCCCGTGGCATGGTTGCTGGTGTTCAAGACCCCAATGTCATTAGACAGGAACTACTAGGGCGAAATGTGATGCTGCCTATGATCAAGAATAGCTCTGACCATGAGGAGTGTAGCTCAAAGAAGCCTAGAAGAGAGTAGATGTACTTATTGCCAAATGATATCTCATCAACCAATGTAATGCACTTTGTAATCTTCTCTTGAAGTAATGAAAACGGATGTTTGTTGAATTTGCGTGCAATGTAGTTTGTCATATGTGACGTTTATTATTGTTTTTTTACTTGAATGTTACGTTTATTTGTCAGATTTATACACAACATGATTCGTACCCTAAATTTAATACATAATGCTTTATCGAGTTCGTACACAACATGTATTCGTTTGAATGCATGTAACAATAACCCAAAGATATAAATAAAACAAATAACAAGTGAATAAACAAAAATAAGACGTGTCAAATAAATTGTATTCATATTCATAACATTTTACATGGAATCCATTACAACCAGGGTTTTACAAAATCTCTTTGGAAGCTACATTCCGTATATGTTTTAGTAGTATACCCCTATCATTGTTGATCTCCATAAGGACTATCCTTCCATTGTCGGAAGAACCTCAATATCCACAAATGCCTATCAGTGACAATGACTCTCCTTGCATACACTATTGCATAGACTGAGTCTCCGAACAAGTCGATGAGGTAAGCTTCGACAGCTTCCTGTAGTGTAAGGAGAGCTTGGGCAATCCAGTAATCGGGTTGTTGCAAGTGTGATCCATCTGGGAAGTGCCTCCTGTTGTTCTTAATCAGTATGTCATCCAGAATCTCCCACACTGGCTTTTATAATGGAGCATTTGGTATCAGGAGAGGTGTGTGGTCTTCTGGTAATGGCGGATCTCATGAAGAGCCAATGTGCATGGCCTCCATCGACACTTGTGATGCTCGTGTGGTGGTGGTGGAGATGGGAGAGGTAGCCTGTGCATGGGATTTCTATGGGGATGTCTCCAACCGCTTGCTTAGTGCGTGCCATGTCTTCTAGGAGAGAAAACTCAAAACTCAAAAGTGAAATGTGTAAAATGAGGTGAAACTTTAAACTTATAGTAAAAACCCTTAAACGTGAATTAATGTATCCAAGCTTTGGAAAAATATGACTAGTGATCCAATTGACATGAAATTTTACATGTGGACTCCTCTAGGATACATCAACTACCCAAAAAAATTTGTCCTCATTAGAAGCCTCTAGCTGGACACCCTATCCTAGAGGTGGCTAGCATATGGGGGCCCTAATCCCTAGATTCAGGACCTCAAATGGGAGCCTCCGGACAAGTATCCTAGAGGCTTCTGATGGGGCCAATTTTTTAATATCCATGAGTTTTTATGATGCCCGGTATGTGGGTGAAGTTTCACTAGATTTTGATTTATAAAATTGATAGTTCAATCATTTTTTAAAAATGCATTAACTGGATTATACTTCACTAATAATAGCAAAACTCACCACCAAGTGTGCGCAACTACATATTAAATGTGTTGTCAACCAAACTATGTGAAACATTGGAAACTTAAAAATTTACAAAAAATAAGTCATGGGTCAAATGGAATATCGCATATCAGATATAGTGTTGCCAAACCACTAAATACTATAAAGATATAGCGCATTGGCCCAAGTACAACTGACCACTGACGTGTGCGTGATTGCGCATTGAATTTATCCTCAACGAAACTACTTTCAAAATTAGAAACTTGAAAATACGCACAATTCAAATCATGGTCAAAATAGAATATCACATATCAGATTTGACATCACAAAACCATGAAATACATGGTAGATAGTACATCGCACCAACTACAACTAGAGCTAGGCAAAATTTAGCTCCATTTTGCATGCCATTGCTATCAAATACTTAAAGGTCTATTGGAAAGATAACCCAAAACTAAGCTCCTTACAATCTACAACCAAACCTGAGCTAAAAACATAGATCCAATTACAAGGTAGCTTCTCAAAGCATATTGTTGACATTAAGATTAAATGCATCCTTGTTGTTGCGGATCCTATGAGCAAGAACTATATCTATGGGCTTAATAGTGATACGTTAGGCATCAATGGCTAAAAGTTGACAATCACTCATTAGATCAATCAGGTAAATTTTAGCTGTTTCTTTGAGAGCAAGTAAAGGTTGGCTTGACCATCGCCCCATATTCCTTGCCTGGTTCCTTGATTGATGATGCCCTAACAGATTTTGCAGTACTTCTCACACCAACCTAGAGAATGGTGCCTTAGGAATAATCAAGTTGGCACTCTTTTGGAATTTCCTTATCTCACATAGTGTAGCTATGTCTAGTCTCCATCTTTGCTTCTTATGTGTTGGAGGATGTTTTACCAGCTGGAGCAAAAGTGGGAGGTGGAGCAACTAGACCATGTGGACCATCATTTCTGTACAATGGTGAACCATCATTATTGACCATATTAAGGCCACCATTGTTGTCCATAGTAGCACCACCATTATTAGATGTAGTAGGGCCATTGTTGTCGGCCACCAGGGGACCTTTGTTACTCATAGTACACTTGCTAGATTCGGAAGAGTGTTGAGCTCTTGCTCTTGTAGGTGCCTTCTTGATGGGAAGCTTGGAATGTGCCATGGTTGTCATGATGAAGGATAGAAAGATGAAGGGTAGAATGAAGAGTAATGGGAAAAAATGAAAGGAGAGACTTGACTTAAATACGAAACTTTTAAACTTACTATGGTGTAAATGAAATTTAAAATATCATTTCATTTCATTTCTTCACTCATCCCTGCCTCTCTGTGTCTCCTACCAACCCCCTCACGCCCCTCTCTCTCTAGGCCAATGAATGTTCCAAGGTTTGGAATTTTCATATCTTTGTCTTATGATTTTAAAATTGAATTTTCATAATTAAAAAACATAGTTTGAAATCAACTTTGAAAAACATAGTGACAAACTTTCGAAATTTTAAACAAAATTTGCAAGACATCTCATGTTAAAGATATGAGTATTGATTTGTCATATCCTTAGTACCTGTGCTCTCTCGTGGGACTCTAAATGCATCAAAAGTATTATCTTTATCTAGGTCTCCATTTCTTGCCATCTCTCTCTTGGGTTGCCAACCATTCTGCATGGCGTTGTCTAGATGTGATATTTTCATATCTTGCTTTTCTCACTTAATATATTGCCCTACTTATAAATTTTGCTTGAGAGGTTTTGGACTTCTTTTATTTTTCCTCATATCATATCTCTAATCTCTTACACCACCATTGTAATAATTGCCTCATAGAATTGGAATCATAGATACCACCTCCATGATCTGTTGCCTTTTGAAAATCACAGCGAGCTTGCTAGTGAGATTGTTCCATGCCTTGAGTTAACCATAGTGCCAAACTTCCTTGATCTGCAAAGTATGGACTATGTGCTTCAAGTATATGCTGCACAAGAAGAAAGATTAGAAACACAAATTAATTCAAAATGATGATTATTTTTTTGTAATGGTGACAATACTCACCATGTAGTGTGTTATGCTATTTGTAATCCATGCCTCCACCATGGACTTATGAAATTTAGCAACTGTCTCTTTAAATGTATTGGCATCACCATCCCTAAACCTCAACTTTTGTAAGAGAGCTGCTAATTTGTCTAGATGTATCCACACTTTTGCCTTTGCAACCCTCCTTCATCCCCCATTGCTCCAATTCGAAATAACAAGGTGCAAATTTTTCCATGCTTCATATTTCTCTGGTTGTTTTACAAGTATATTGCCTTCCTCATCTCGAGGTGGAGATATAAACTTCCTATCCTTGGGTCCGCCAAAGCATGGTTTACAAGGGATATTTCCACTCTTGTCCAATTTTTTCTCATCCTTTTTTATTTCTACTTGGCTCTCGTGCAATCCAACTTCAAAGAGAACTTGTTCTACCTTCTTGTATGTAGCATCAGCTTCTGACACGGGCTGCATCTTGTATGCAAAGCATATATATTCATATACTAGCTTCTCAATTATTCTAACCAAACAATGCAATGTGCAAAAGTGAACCCTTGTTAGTGGTATTTCCAAAATAGGGCGCCAATTTGGATCCACTAGAACTAGCATTCCATTTCTCAAGACTTTTTGATCACGTGTTGGAGCACCTTGTTGTCCTGATTTGGCAAGTCATTCTTTCTTTCAAACTTTCCCTTTCTTCCTAGTTTGCATCTGGTATATATGCACGAAAATTTTACATTTGCTGCATTTGATAAACCAAACATACACTTCAATGTTTTTAAATCATTTGCAAGATGCCATTAAACTTGATAGTTCCCAAACCCCTCGATGTGTAAAATTGCTTCATTATTTTGCTGTTGAATAACAATAGGTATATTAGTGAGGTTTAAAAAAACTTTTAGTACTTCATGGTTCTCCTTTGGTACTTCAAATGCTGCAAGACACCATATTTCATTCTCTGATTGTACACTAAATTATAAAGGATGGTTTTCATCAATGTTGGGATCGAATGCTTGATTTATAAGTGTTATACTCACACATTCAAGTTTTTACTCCTTAATAATCTCACTCTCATCAAGTTTGAGGACAAACTTAAGCTTGCCTCTACATTCTTCCATAGACATAGTGTAAAACTTGGCCATAGCAATCTGAACCCTACATATATCCAATACAAAATTGTTGGATGCATTCAATTCAAATGTAACTTCTTTGGAACCATATTTCAATATGTGTATGTTTTCGAGATGTGTTGGCTCACCAATTAGTTCTAAAACTTTCTCATTTAGTTGTTTTTGAGCCTTCTTCACGTGAAATGGTTTTGGCAGATGCATTACTCGCTTAGTTTTGAAGACTTGCTTTAAAACCTCTATCCAATTGTTGATAGAGCATATTGTATGACTTAGAACTCATTCCCACCTTGTCACATAATCCATGAGCATCTATAGTAAATAAGTTGCTCACATCCCTAAGATGTTCACTTGTGACACCATTTACAATGTCCCTGAATTTAAGATTTTCCAATGCATTACCCTTGCTTAGGACTTTGGCAATAGTATCATTCTCTACATGAGGAAACATATTTCTCATTGTAGCAGATAGAGCATATATCCATCTACGGCATTGTCCACTCCCTTTGGTTAATTGGTGAATTTGTTTAACTAATCGGATGCACCGACATGCTTCTTTGGTTTTTAAAGTAGACCTATGATGCTAAGAGGCATATTCCACGGTGGATTCCGTGAGGTTTTGTGGTGGATTCCATAAAATTATATTTGTTGCTGGGGCTGATACACAAGGTGGATTCCTTGTGTGAAAAGTCGATGGGGATGCCTGTCTTTTTCGGGCGTCTTGTTAATTTAATGTGCAAGTGGGTGATTCCATAGCGGGTGATTTTGCAAAATACATATTTAAATTAATGGACATTTATGAGTTTAGAGTGCGCACTCGTAATAAATCAAGGTTAGGATTGAGTTTTAACCAATTTATTTATTTTGTAGCTGAAGACTGCTAGGTATTCACTTTTGTCTGTTTAATTTTATTATTTTTTAACAATTGTGAATGCTTCAGTTGATGTGTAGAGCAAGCATCGGCGGCGTTGGGAAGCACTCGGCGATAGTGTGCATTCAAGTTATTTAGAAGAAATTATCATTTTTTATGAGCATGCATCTTAGGCGTGGTGTCAATATTTATTTTGACGTGCTTATTTATTGAAGCGCATGACATTTATTTATTATTTTGTATACTTTTGGGCGCACGATTTAAATATTTGTTATTGGACATTGTATTTGGACACAGTCCAACTCTTTGGGTGCCCAACCACTTTAATTCTTTAGTGGGACAAAAGCAAACACAAAAGCTAAAGCGTGCTAATTCTAAATTGGGCTATTTTTTGAGCTTGGAGATTAATAATATATCAAAATACATGCTTTGTGGAGCACTCACACAAGGCATGGGGGAAGATTGTAGCCAAGTGGTCTTTTGCTTCATATCGTGCAAGTCTTCTCTCTTGTTTTTTGTGCAAAAGTAGAGTTCTTTTGTTCTTGGGGACCTTTCGGCGCTCGCTGCGCACGCATGCAGCATCTGATCTATGCACCAGTGGTATCAAAGCGAAGTTGAGATCAAGGGCTTCCAATCACTTACCATCTCGCATGAAGGCGGAGCTCCTGGAAAGATCGAGCTCTACAGTCAGTCTCGTGGGCAATCCATCAATACCAGCGTGTTCTTGGTAGTGAAGAATCCTCTACTACGCTGTTGGATCGCGAAGGACCAGTCTCTACAAGTGGAGGACCACTTGGAAAGTTCCTTTACAAAATGTTTTTTATCAGAGAGAATCAGATAAGTAACTTCTATTAAATTGAGATTAGAAAGCTTATTAAGCTTTATAAAAATCTTAAAGCCCAAAATTTCGACGTCGAATGGCGGCAATATGTACTTCGTGGCGGGGATGTCGACATCAGCATTCTCTCATCCCGGTGTAGTTCAAATCGTTTGATTAAGCTTTCTTTCAAAAAGCTAAAGCTTAAAGGTTTAAGCTATTACTAAAGTCTCAAGAAATCAAGCTTAAATCTTATCCATAGCCGGCATTCACACTGGACAATCACAAGCTCGTTTTCTACCTCTCTATAAGCCCCTGCTCGTACCTGCATTCTTACAGAGTTCAATTCCAGCAAACAGATTGCTATACGCAAACTGCATGCACGAATTATCTTCTTGATAGACAACCATGATATCAAATTCAGCATCCACAAAGAAGAAATACTGCAAAATTTTATTTTTTTTTTTAAAGAAATAATCCTTGTAAACCCGACTTTGAGCTACGCTCATCCCGCTAACAAGATTTTGAGTGTGTGAGGTCTTTTGGAATTTTGCAGGATGTCTGATCAAACCATGGAAGATTTTATGGCTGAAGGTGATCTACCGAAACCAACAATGGAGCAAAAATTGGATTTGATTATGATGCAGCTCCAAGAGGAACAAAGAGCACATCAAACTTTGCAAGCTCAATTGGCCAATCTGCAACAATCTACCACCGACCAAGATGGACCGCAATCTGAAGATCTTATATGACTTATGATCGATGCAACACTTGAAGCGCAATCTATTCGGAAAGAAACAAAGATAAGTAAAAGAAATTTCAAATTTTATACTTTCAATGGGTCACGCAATGGAAAGATTGTACTTGCTTTTATCAGTCAATTTGATGATTATTTCCATGAAGAACAATATGCTGAGAAAGACAAAATTAAGTGTGTCACTAATCATCTAGTGGACAGAGCATCCCTATGGTGGACTGTTGTTCGCAAAAGCATTGATTGTCCTACTACTTGGGAGACTTTCCAAAAGAAATTTTTGCAGAATTTCCTTCCACCCCAATTCCACGAAAAAGCAATCAAACAATGGGATCTTCTGCAACAGAGGGATCGTGAGCCTATTTCACAATATACCGAGCATTTTTGGTATGCTTTATTGCAACTTCAAATGCTCGAAGATGTACCTAAGGCAACCCATAAACGCAAGTTTATGCCTGGCTTACTTGGACATTTTTATGTGGAGGTGAACATGTTCAAGCCAACGACTCTCAAAGATGCAATTTCCTTGGCCCATGACACTGAAGACAAAATTCAAGGATGAGAGAAGCGACCACAATAATTTCAAACTAGTGGTAACTTTGATTCAAAAAAAATTCAATTCAAATTTTCGAAGATTCAATCAAAACCGTTTTCTTCCATCTTCATTCCGCAAATCTTGGACACGACCCCCTACTTTACCATCAAACACAAATCCAAACCTTAAGCCATCTTTATAGCCAAATCCCAACATTCCTAAACTTCTAGCTATTACCAATAATGTGTCTAAAGCCAAACCTATAGTCTGTTACAAATGCCATCAACTTGGATATCTAGCGGCGAATTGTCAATCCAAAAAGCCGACTGTTCACATCAACTATTTGGGAGTGACAGAAGATGAAGAACATGAAGAAATGCTAGATTCCACAGAAGACGATGACGATATCGGTACTACTTCAAATACTTTACCAGGTATGCCAAATCCCCATTCTTTATTAACGATGAAATGTCTTATGCATGGTAAAGAAAAGATTGTTTTACATGATGATGGGAGCACACACGACTTTATTTCTGCAAAATTGGTCAAAGAATTGAATTTACATACTATTTCTACTCATTATCGCATCAAGGCTGCATTCTTAGGCACTAGATACAATGGAACACAAGAAGTGCATGAGTTAGGAATTAAAATTGGCGACTATGTTGAACGTAGAAATTTCTTAGTTGTGCCTTTACAATCTAGTGATATTATCTTAGGAATGCCTTGGCGTCATCAGTATAATCCCGATATAGATTATTCCACACATTCAATGAAGATTCATTCTAATGGGAAACAAATCACATTGCATGGTATGCACACTTTCGATAATTTTCCATTCCTTAGTCATACACAGGCTAAACGTGCATTACGAAAATGTAGCAAATCCTACTTAATATGGGTGAATGAAATTGAAGTTAAAGCAAATCAGATGAATTTTAAGCATGCACAATTTCTTTCACAATTTCAAGATTGTTTTGTTGTTGACTTACCACGAGATGATCATCCTTTTTAAGGATGCAATTACTTCCTTCTAAATTAGCAAGTACCTTTCCCCAGAAGATGCAAATAAGTGCAAGATATAACATTCCAAGCAAATATGCGATTTCAAGACCATAGACTTTTTCCTTTTATGCAGCTATAAGAACTACAATGATCATTACTTTTCCTTGCCTAAACTATAATGATTGACAATTCGGAACTAACTCTTATAGCCCTATGTTGATGCAACGAAATCAAGCTTTATTATTTTTAATGAAGATGCATTCAAACTTTGATAGAGAACTCCACGCTTGAGCGAATACCATGAGTCCATCATTAAATTTCCTTCCTCTACCTTAACCTGACCTAAAATATGACCATCTTTGCATGCAATTTTTCATGCATTGTGACCATTTGGACATCATTCAATGGGCGTCTACGATGATTTTATATGCGAAACACAGTTAGGAAATTATTACCTAAGTGCATTATGCGATGTTCTTTTCGCGAGGCAACAAGGATGCCTTTAGACAAATCCATCTTTTAACTTATGCAATATGCGTTCAAGAATGCAACTACCATGACCATGCAAGTAGTCGTCATGCAACTTACTTGGTAATTCGATGCAGGTTTATATAAATTTTCCAATGTATTCAAACTTGCCTACGTGAAATAAAGACATGCTCAAATGCATCCTTTTCATGTAAGGAATTAATCAAAACTTGGGCGTTAAGATTTGGGGTGTCGTCCACTCGCGTACTCGGAGTAGAAGCTCCCACATGTGCGCCTCGTGACTTTTGCTTAGGAGCCATCGTGGACATAGATCTCGACTCAACAAACTCCCCTTGCCCTTTATTCGATTATCCGAATTCCCTACTACCCGCAATTTTACTCCTCTTCGCAGGAATCGGCCTTACAAACTTGGTTTTAAAAACTGGAGGAAGGCACGGGTGAATAGGGCCTATGGAAGATTTTAATGGAAGCTTCCAAAGAAGCTTCCAAGCTTCTGTGCATGGAGAGAGAGTGTTGATGAGGGAGATGATGAGGATGGAAGTGAAGATGACAGTGATGATGATTATGATGATGATGGTGTAGATGATGATGATGATGATGGCAGGGGGCGTGGCAGCCTGGCGGCAGTAGCCCATGATGTGGCTTGGAGGGGATTCTTATAGGCTTTGAAGGGGGGGGAGTAGCCACACACGTGGAGGGTGGCATGATCCCCTCGCCATGCTCCTCTCTACTCCACTTAGCTCATACTCCCTCTCACACTTCTCTCCCCCACCATGCAATGGCTGAAGAGGAGGGGAGTTTTTAAAAAAATTACACTAATTCATTATCTTTTTTTTTGCCCCAATAAGGGTGTTCCCGCGTGGAACTTCGGGTCTTTAGCCACAGTCTCTTGTGCGCAACGCGGGCTGGAGTTTGATTGATGCACACGGAGGGAACACTTAGCCATCGACTTTTATCATTGCAGAAGATTGCTTTAAGTTGCTCTTGCACGAGATGTGCAAGGTCTAGGATCATTAATATTCCATGCAGAAATATTACATTCTCTCCCCCTTAGAGGAATCGAGATGTCCTCATCTCAAGAAAATCTGGGGGTATTGTTGATTGAGAGTACTCTCATCCATCCACGTGGCATCCTCTTCAGGATAACCTTTCCACTGGATGAGGTATTCTCTCAAGATTCTGGATCTCAAATGCCTCTCCCTAACATCTAAGATCCTGTCAGGCCATAGCTCAAGGACTCCTTGGCTAGGCATTACAACTTGTTGATCATCAAGCACGTGACTAGGGTTAGGCACATACTTTTTCGATAGACTGATATGGAATACATTGTGAACTTTTAGGTTCTCAGGGAGTTGAAGTCTGTAAGCATTAGGCCCTAGGCACTTGAGAATCTTGTAGGGTCCACAATACCTTGGACTTAGCTTTTTGCATTCACCCAAGGATAGGGAACTCTTCTTTGGACGTACGCAAATGAAGACCATATCACCTTTAGCGAAGGATCTGTCTTGACATTTCAGGTTCGTGTAAGACTTCTGTCTGTCCTTGGCGGCTTGGATGTCCTGTCTTATTGAGTTGATTTGGTCATCCATGTCTTCCAGCATCTGCTTTGAAGCTTAAACCCTCAAGGTTGGATCCGAAAAGCTCAAAGGACTACGACAGTCGTGCCCATACAATGCTTGAAAAGGGGTCATCTAAATGCTTTGTTGATAAGAAGCATTGTAGGCAAACTCAACCAGTGGTTCTTGAAGCATTTGAGGCTATTTTTGAGCAGAAAAGTGCCCAGGAGGCATCAAAGACCAAATTTTCATGAAAAATCAAACAATGGCAGTTGGCGGATGGCCAAGCTAGAGTTTCCTAGATACATTTCAACGTCAGGAATCCAACATAAGTCTCAGTTTGTCGATCGGAGGTTGTTTGACCCCCCATTTAATCCCCGCAAGGTTCAGCATTATAAAGCAACTACTGGATTTGCGAGTAGGAAAGTGCACGATAGAGACCAAGATGATGGATTTCAATGCTGCGAAGTCGCATGTCTAGACGGATCTTGAATTCGAGTCTGTTTTTCCCTTTGAAATCAAAAAATCCACTTGCAATGTAGTGTGAACATGTAGGACATGAACTAAATATTTTAATGTTTAAGCTTTAAAGCTTACTTAAGAGAGCTTAGCTCATTTTTTGAAATGACATTGGGAGGGAGCGCACTTTTTCAGTGCGCCCCAATTTGGGAAAATAATGTGATTTTTGAGATCGGAGAGATAGAAGGCATGATAAGGGGGCTGAATTGTAGAATTTCCTCACTTCAAATTTCCAGAAACAGATTTGCAATTGATGTAGGGAATGAAAAGAATGAAATCCAATTTTTCTCTCTCATCTCTCCTCTCTCCTCTTGTGGTTTGTTTCTATGCATCAATTCAAGAGATATGAAGGGAGGGGGGTGTGATGAAGAATTTGGAGCAAATGATGATGTTGAAGTGGTAGAAATCATAGATTGGGCCAAGAGAGCATGTTAGTGACAAAGAAGAAGCATCAACAGCCTCCCAACCAGGAGATCCAAGCCTCAAGCCCGCGGGTTTCTATGTGTAAGTGATCGTTTCTTTTGTTTTATGGAAATTGATAGAAGAAAGTGCTTGATAATGATTGTTCTTGATTTCCTATGCTGAAATGTGAAAGAAAACCAAAAAATACAATGTTATAATAATTTCCTGCAAAACACCAAAAACCCGCAAGTTGTGGTTTTTATAAAAATGATGGAATTTGGGGTTTTTGTTGCCTGAAAACAACTTTCATTACTGTCTTTGGTACCTTTTTGTATCATGTGATGACCTTTGTTCTATGCAATGCATATGGATCTTGGACCTTTAGTGGCATCTCCCTAGAGGAGTTGAAAGTATTTATCGATGACCTGGGGGTAGCCACCATAAGAGAAAGGTAGTTGATTATTTTAAGAAAGTGTTTTGAGTGCTGCAGACAATTTTTGCATAGCTCTTAATCCACAGAAGTGTGTCTTTGGGGTGCCTTATGGGCTATTGCTAGGCCATGTGGTCAGTTCAGTAGGAATCACGACAAACCCTGAAAAGATCAAGGTCATAATGGCTATGAGTCCACCACACACTTCGAAAGAAATACATAGCTTTTTGTCATCTGAAGGGTACAAGTCATAAATGCCTTGGTAGAAAGAACATTGCCACTAACGAATCTATTATTCTTTAGCTGTCTATTTGTATGGAGTAACCCTTGTAAGGTAGCATTGGACTACGTTCCACTACAAATGCAACATCTACAGTAGCAATTAGGGCAATGTGTCCCTTGGACACTTCTGCCTGCGAGGCTGTGTGGGGTTGTCTTGTAAGTGTTAGAGAGACCCGGCTAGTGCTTATAGCCATTGTTGGGCCATTTTAGGTCCCAAAAACACCTAATTATTTCTCAACCAAATTTTTAAAATCATAAAGGTGAGAGAACATCTTACTTTTCTCTTCATGAAGTACACCCATGCATTCCTTGTATGATCATCAATAAAAGTTATATAATACTTATATCCAACCATTGATGTAGTATTGATAGGACCCCATATATTTGAATTTATAATATCAAGTAAATGATTTCTTGCACATTTATCATGAGAAAATGCATGCCTTGCATGCTTTCCAATTTGGCATGCTTCACATAGTTTGTGTATATCAGCCACTTTGAACTTGGGAAGGCTCATCACAATTTCATGTGAGTACATATTTTTTAACCACTGCACATTTACATAGCCAATACATTTATTTCAAATGTATTGTATCAGCCACAACTCTTGTATCATGTGCAAATATAGTAGTCTTCAGTTTAGGTATATTTATATCCAAGGCAAAAATCCTTCCCAATGCTTGCCTGTTGCAACTAGTTTACATCCATTCCTAAAATCCTCTACAAAGCAGCCATTGTAATTGAAATTTAGTTGCAATCCTTGCTCCCAACATAAACTAAGTTCTTTCTGATGTTAGGCACATTTAGCATATCAACCAAACACAACATTTTCCATCCTACATAGACAATGGGACACTCCCAACATGGGCATTATGATGTGTTGTATTGTCACTTGTTTCAACAAAACTACGCATTTCATGATTTCTCATTTCCCTAAACAATTCTCCATGATACATCATATGGTTAGAGGCACCTAAATCCACATACTATACATCATCAATCATTATTTGATGATGCATTTGTACTTACTACATTCATCATATGTTGCATAGTAAACAACTTTTCATTATCAACCTAATTATGGGTAAATGCATAATTATTATGTTGTCTTCTCTCATTTTTGTTATTTTCATCTCTTTTCTTTTCTAGACAACCATATAAAGTATGACCTTTTAGACCATAAGTATAGCATTTTCTATTGTCATAACTTGCATTCTATCTATCACGTCCTCTCTATGGCTCCCCTTTCCTTGAGACTAGCCTCTACCACCTATATGTAACTACTCCTATGATTCATGAGAATGCTTTTGATTTTGTCCATAACAGCCACCACCATGGCCTCTATCACCATGCTATGTACCTCTACTTATATTAGAGTAGATCACTTATTCTGAATTGTTCTTGCTTTGTGACAAAGATATATCAAGACCCAAAATTTTGTCTTTTAATATCAATATAGATATTAGATCTACAAAATCCACGATGGTGTCTCTTGTATTGATGGAGGTTCAAAACTTATCGTACTCCTCACCTAGGCCATCAAGACATGTAGCCACTATATCATCATTATCAACCTACACTTTAATAGATAAAAGAACTTCAACAATGCTCTTAATCTTCAATGCATAGTAATTAATGGACAAATATCATCATTATCAACCTACACTTTAATAGATAAATGAACTTCAGCAATGCTTTTAATCTTCAATGCATAGTAATTAATAGACAGATTGCCACGCTTAATATTATTTAACTTAGACTTCAACTACATTTTTCTAGCTTTGGTATTTGTACCAAAGAGTTTGACCAGATTATTTTATGCTTTTGCAAGACTATGTGCATATTATATAAGTCCAGTCATATTTTCTAAAACACAGATACAAATCTAGTATATAACTTTTCTAGCATCCTGGTTCCATTCCTTAAATATCTTTGCATGTTTAGGTGTGATATTTTCTTCTACTAAATTTGGAGCCTCAGCATTATCTCCTTCAATGTAGTCCTAATAAGATTTACCCATAACAAAATTGGTCAATCTAAACTTCCAATCATGGAAGTTATGCTTGTCAAGCTTATTGTAGAGAACTTGATCAAACCCTAAACTATCACCCGTACTGAACTCAGTACATAAGCATACCATGAGCAAAACCTATAATGTTAAATAATATCCTAATATTGTTTGTCACACTCAATAACTAAAACTTGTTTCCAAAATGAGAAGGTTTGTAGAGTTCGAGAATCTTATCAAATTTGCATACGAACCACCTCAAACTCCCAAATGGAGACCAAAATGTGCTCAAAATACAAATCCAACCACAGCCATCAACCAAAGCTCTATAACACTCCCTCAAGAAGTTCAACCTCGTGAATATGGTTCATCAATTAGAGATTGCATGAGTGAGATCTCCACAAGTGTACTCCACAATAGGGTCTCATTGTAGACTCTTGTGTGTGCAGCTCACTGCTCCTTACTGGAATGCTACTTTGATGCCATGAAAATATGGGGGGAGAGAGAGAGAGAGAGAGAGAGAGAGAGAGAGAGAGAGAGAGAGAGAGAGAGAGAGAGAGAGAGAGAGAGAGAGAGAGAGAGAGAGAGAGAGAGAGAGAGAGAGAGAGAGCTTGAGCTCTTGCAATATACAAAACACATAAAGACAATGCACATAAAATAGGAAGTTGAAACCTTAGTTTTTCTTCTTCTTGTTCTTCTTCTTCTTCACTATATGAGTCTACCTTAAACAAGAGAGAGTACAACACACATGATATACAAACGGTCCATGGTGTGAACACACTAAGTAGAAAGGTGACTAGATAGATATCTTGTAACTCAAGTAGGTAGGCTAACTAATGCCCAATCGTAAAGTATCACTAGAATAATTTTCCAATGCATGTATCAACCATGTTAGTGATATCAATGCAAAAATGATCACCTAGCTATGTAAGTATCATCTAGCTTGACATCTCAATATCCATGTTTTTTGGGTTGGTTGTTTAATATTTTTTGTGGTTTATAATGTACCTTTTCCTTGGTGTTTTTTTTGGCAAGTCACTCTACCCCATTGTCACCACCATTCAAAGATATATTTTGTAGATTTTGAAGCATTTTGGGTGGATCCGTAGGCCATTTGAAGGGAAAAATGAAGATTCAAGGATCTAATGCAATCTATTTTACAAGGTGACCAAGGCATAAGATATGCGATATGGTTATGCTATAAATATAGTCATTCACTCTTCAAATTAGTATTTATCTCTCCTCTCCATAGCCCTAAGTGTGCATTCATGTGAGAGAAGGGGGTGGGTAATTGAGTACGAGAGATGGATGATTTATGAAGAAGGAGCATTGGAGCGCACGTTGTTGGAGCTTTGTGGAGTGCATTCAACCATGTTAGGGATTGAATAAATCCTCAGCAGCCTTGGACCATCCATCACGTAACACGTGGGTTTCATCATCTCAAATTTTTAAGTCATAAAACTCGTGCATAATATTGCAATATAACGGAGAGAAATAGTCCTATTATGAAATGAATTAGATAAAATTCCTTGATTTCTTTGGATTTCTATTGTTGTGGTATTTCTGGTTAGCTAATTTATGTACCCAAATTCAATGAGATACAAGTATGTTGTCCTTGATTCATAGCATTGTAATGAATACTATGCAAGGTTGTCTCAATACAAAATCAATGAATAATGATGACAGAGTTTGTTTGGCTTCTTTGGGGTGAGGCAAGCAACATGATGGTTGGAATAATTAGGGATCAACATTATAATTAGTACATGCACTACTAGTAGTACAAACGCATGAAAGATTATTGGTGCTTGCTTGAATACTATATGCACCATTGAGGTGAGACTGTCAATGCTATCACAAAGAGTGATGATACATTCAATTAAAATGATAAGAGGAGGGGGATCTAGCATAGGTGCAACTACTTCATTATTAGTAGATAACATCACGGATGTCATCTACATGCAGCCATCTTGTCTTTTTCTTCCAATGCTCAAGGCCTATACTGTCACATTACAAACAATGAAAATAGGTAAAAATATAATTGCCTACAATGTTCCTTGTTGCTATCCACTTTTTGTTTCTTCCCCATTTTCTGGTGGGCTTGTTGTCCATTCTATGGGTCTAGGAACCCCTCCTCAAGAATCACTCATTTTATCAATATCTCTCAATATTTTCCAAACACAATTGCCTAGGATAGTTGTAATTGTTTTCCAAGACTTATGGCTCTAGTTAAATTAGCATATGTGTAGGAAATAATTGGTGGAGAATTTGACCTTACTAATTCATTTCCAAAAGAGGTCTACATCATTAAGAGGACAAGTTTGAACCTCACCATGTAGGAAACAATGTTGCACCACCATACAGAGCTTTAGAGATAGAAGCAATGTTTGTTCTTCATTTATGCTTTTACTTTTATATGATTCTCACAAGCACAATACTATTTTAAAAACTAGATTGTTATTTGAGGGGTTCCAATATGGTCCTCCTCATCATGCAAAGTCTAACTCTAAAAAACTCAAAGATATCAAATATATGACAAAGAAGTAAAATATCATATCGAACCTAATTTGAATATTCTCGAGCTGTAAGATTTGAATAACAAACTAGTAAATGGCATTTGACTTAAGTTTGGTCTTAGTGATATTAATGTGGTTTCATTCCTTGTGCATGTAACATGAATGATATGGTAGTTCATTTTTGTAAGGTAGCACCTAGAACATGACCAATATAGTCTTGATAACCTTAGACATACAAAAATGTTAGATAATCTTTAAGGTTGCATTCCACATTATTTAGAATGTTTTGTGCATCCAAATAATGGCTGAGTTTCACATTGGACCCAAACTAAACATAGGGCTAGTAGGATATATACTTTTTAAGTTAGAACTTGAACCACTCTCTTTTGCAAGTGAGGTATATTTGAAGCATCCAATAAAAAAAGAAAAAGTAACCGAGGTATATTCACAGCATCCAATAGGGAAAACAAAACTACATGACTTATTCTTGAGAATGTTGGCTGGAAATTAGAGATGCATTGTTCTATCATATCACTCTTTGTGCGCTTGAGTTCCATTCTCTAGGAGTTCAAAATGATGTGGTCATAAGGATTTTGAATGGAAATAAATGTCATACATTGATAACATTCATGCATACTCATGTCATTAGAAAATTTACTACATGTCGATAAATCATGTCTTTTTGTAACCTACTAAAAGCTTGCTAAGATTTTGGGAAAGCTTGCTAGGCTTTCTAGAAAGCCAGATTTGTGAAATACTAAATATTCTAAATCATCTTCTTATCCATAGACTAGGTTCTTCCTTCAATGTTTGACAAAATGAGTAGTGTAGATCTCACTATAGACTAGATTCTTCCTTCAAAGTTTGACAAACTGAGTAGTGTAGATCTCACCCCTAAGTTCCAATTGAATGTAGAATGCACCCCTAAGTATTGCTTTAGCTTAAGACCTCTTGGGTATAGCATCTAGTAGCCACATGAGAGGTTGTCATGGATGCCATGGGTATGAGTGTGAGGTTAGTTCTATTAGTAGATCCATAAGGGGAGGAGGGGAAAGACATGGAGGTAGGTGGAGGTATCAAAGAAGATCACATGGGCATGGAGATGTGTGAGCTACAACTCCATCATCACCTCTTTTGCCTAGCCAACTTTTCCATTGACCCCCTTTTGCACCAATCTCCACTAGCACAAGGGAAAAAGAGGCATATACATCAAGCAACCAATCCACAATATGCTAAGTGAGGAGCATTGAGGATCAAGCCACCAACTTAAAAGATGATAAGTGAAGAGCTTTGAGGAATTCCATTTGACAAGAAGAAGAATTGGAAGAGGAGAATGCCCAGTAGTATAGAATCCTCAATATTGCACAAGTTGCAGTGGCGATTATGGTATAGCAAATTTTGGAGGACAAAAGGTGAGACTTTTTTGGTAAGTACAAGATCTAGGAAATGATGTTGAGAAGAAGAAAGGAAAAATCAATGCTTTCCAAAAAACACAACCCAATTTCCACTTTTTCTCCCCCTTGTGTGACAAGTACCTTCTCCATCAACATTAGCAACCATAATGTGACCTCCCTACAAAAGCCCATTGTAAATTTGAAGAAGGATCTCGAACAAGAAGATGATGAGAAAGAGGATGATGGTGTGTAGAAGGGCTATTTTGTCACATTAGACAATGTTTGGGATGGAGCAATGGTGGAGGAGCATCCCACTTGGAGCAATGTTTGTCTCCATTGTTCAACCCGTTCTCCCACTCATCTACTATGTGGCCACCCTCATCCATGAACAAGTTCTCCCATCCACCTTTTTATTGACAATAATGAGAAGTAGAACCATGTACTAAAAATGAAGGAAGGAGAAGGAGAAGAAGAGAAAGATGTTGAATAATTCCAACAATCACTAAAAGATCTATGACCCCATGAAGTGAGAGTGTAGGAAAATGATTAATGACAATAGACATAGGCAAATCATTTATGAAAACATATGTAGGAAAAGAAATGATAATCAAGTACTTGATTGTAACGTGTCCCCCTGTCCACTTGTAGGACACGTCTTAGCAGCCCATTGGGAAGAGTCTAGAAAGCGCTGCCCGGCACTCACAAGGAATGTCACGGGGTTTGCGATCAAGGTATTCCCGAGTCGACCACGAAGCGGAAGCATCTGGCCGATCCCACTTAGGACCGACCTGAATTAGGGTTTTCCTAATAGTCAAGTTTCTAGGAAGTAGCTAGCATCGAGCCCCAGACAAACCACTTTGCATAGAAACATCAGGGTCGAAGTGGATTTATACTACACTTGGTTCAAGGAGAATGGGAAACGAGAGGGATGCAAAGCTCGACCTCTTTGCCCATAAGGCATAGTCCCATTCTATTCCCCTAAAACAACATGAATCGAGACTCTAACTCTATTGATTCTAGTTCATTGCTACTTCACTATCAATTCCTTCGAGAAAAGTTCCCGGCTAATCGGGACCACCCTTCCGTAGGACAGACCCAAAGTCACGTCCACCACACTTTCCTCGGGTTGCTTAGTTATCTAATTACCTACCACATTTAGTTTGACAAGCAAAAACAACTTCCTTAATTAACCAATTAAACACTGGTTCCTTCATGTAACTTAGGCATTGACACAGAAAAACAATGTCATGCAAGTTCCTTTTTCAACATTTGATCTTTATTTATCATAGTCTTTGGAACACATCAAATATCCTGCCCAAAGGCTATCCCAGAAATCCTCAGGGATCGCTATTCCAAGTTTTGCCTATTGACTAGTATGCGGGTCTCAAGATCCCATCTCGAATCACATCGGCCTCTTGTGCAGGATCTGGAGGCAAGGAATTTACAGCCAGAGCCTCCCCTGGCACCCAAGCATCCTCCTGCTCCAAGTAGCACCCATGGAGAGACCTCTCGCGGTGGGTTTCGTTGACATACCCGGCACGGCTAACAACCCCCTTGGATAGGGTTAGGCAGACAGTCAGTGGTAACTGATACTGACTCTCCCTCCAGGCTTTTAACCTGAAGCATTAGTTTTTTTTCCTAGATTAGTTCCTTGAGCAAAGAAGTACAAACAGTGCACCTAAGTGTACAATCACGAGCATTCCAGTGGTCGTTCGTACGGCCAACTACTAAGGTGTGATTCCTTCCCCCCGAATACTTCTAGCATTCGATCCTGGATCATTCGTGACTTGCCAAGATCCCAAAGGTTTAGCAAGCTGGGTTGCTTATTTACCCTTTTACTTTGGGTTAGGGTTTATACCTTGTTGACCCAAATTGTCACTACCTTAGGTTTCCTTATATTATAGTTGAAGAGCTCCTAGACAACTCAGTCGTCCTAACTTGGTTGGTCAAATTTCTTCTTGGCAATTCACCACTGCCCTAAGCTTGACAAATCAGCTCCCAAGAGGGAGTGTTGTAGTAGGGAAACTACTCAATTCTCAGAGAAACTAATTTTTAATTAGAACTCGCCAACCTCGGTCTAAGGTGTAGCAGTACTAACTTGTGATTTAGTCGCAAGAGCATAGGACCTTGTAGGCAAGTTGCATGAGATAGGTGTCAGTACCTAACTTTGGGATTATATCTCTCATCATACGGTATTTCTTGATCAAGAATACATTTGATCAAGATTTAGGGTTTGGGAGTCCTATTGACCCAATCCAAAACCCTAACCCTACTAGGCTGATAAACATTTTGGCCCTAGGGTCCCTAAATTCCTTGCGAAAGTCCATCATTTGGTCATCTAATCCTTAGGGTGAGATCCCTGGATCATTCTTACACGGGCGTTTAGATAATCCTAACATTCCGTGAATGTGGGTAGGACCTTTAAGATCAGAAATATTAAATCGGCATCCTAAATGCAATACTAAGTAAAATTTGATCATAACTTAACCCAACCTAGCACATTGAGGTGATCGTCGTATGCTAACTATTCACGCCTTTATGAATCTCATGTGAGTTACTCATTTACATGCGATTTACTTAATTGATCTAACTATCTTACGAATAAAGATGATCCTCCCTTTAGAGATGCAAATACTTCCCTCTAAAATTTGCAAGTACCTTCCTTAAAAGATGAAAGTAACTGCGAGATGTATGCGATGTATCATTCCATGCGAATATGCAATTTCAAGACCATAGGCCTTCCGCCTTTATGCAACTACGGGATCTACAATGATCTTTCTTTTCCTTGCCCTATACGATATTGATTGACATTCAAAGCTATTTCTTATAAATCCTATGTTTATGCATCGAATTCAAAGCTTTAGTATTTTAATGAAGATGCATCCTTTCCCAATTTTGAACTTTGATAAAAGAACTCCATGCATGGATGCACCATTCCTTCATGACCAGATGCCAATGAATACACCATTGATTTAATCCTTCCTTTATCGCTTAACTCAACCCTAAATATAACTATCATTGCATGCGAATTGCATACTATATGTTTTTTGTCAAAGACGATAAACCTTTTCCTTTCATTGCAACTATTTAGTCGACATGTAATGACCTTCCACAATTACCCTATATATGAGTCACAGCCAGGTATTTATTACATAAGTGCATCATGTGCTATATGCCCTAATCTTTGCATGATGCAACAAGGATGCCTTTGCACAATTGCATCTTTTAGCTTATGCATCATATGTTCCAAAATGTGACTACCCTTGGCCATGGAAGTGCAAGCAAATGCAAGTGCCTCGTCATGCAACTGAACTTTTTAAATCGAAAAAAGTATATAAATTTTCCAATGCATTGAAGTTTCCCTATGTAAATTAAAAACATGCTTTATGCATCCTTTCCATGCGAAGATATTTTTTGAAACCTGGGCATTTAATAACGGGACGTTGTCCACTCTCGTGTTTGGGGTGGAAGCTCCCGCGTGTGCTCCTCTCGACTTTTGCTTAGGAGCAATTGACGAAGTAAATCTTGACTTCAGCAAACTCTTCCTTGGCCCCCTTTACGAGTTTTGAAGCCACTACTACCCGAGATCTCCTTCCCTGCACAGGAAATAGGGCTTGCAAGACACGGTCTATAAATCCAGGGAATCGCGGGTGAACTCGGTCTAGAAGAGCTTCAATAGAAGCTTCTCAAGCTTCTGACTCACAGAGATGTCATGAGCGATGATGATGAGGAGATGGGTGATGATGGTGAGGATGATGATGGTGAATTGAATGAGGATGATGATGATGATGGCGTTGGCGACGGCAGCAGCCTGACGGCATGGCACAGTTTGGCAACGCGGGCAGTCTGACGACGGTAGCAGTTTGATGGTGAGCAGCTCAAACAATGCCCCCCCTTGAAGTTTGGGAGGGGGGTCATATAAGGAGGAGGTGGGGGGGGGGGGGGGGGGGGGGGGGGTGTGTAGTGGTGGCCACACAGGTGGCAATCGCATGCCCTCCTCCCCATGCCCCTCCATAGGCTCATACACACGCTCTCTCTCCCCGCCATGCAACGGGAGAAGGAGAGGGAGTTTATATTAAAAAAATTGTAATTATTGATTATCCCTTTTTCCCTTGAAGGGGAGTTTCTACGGTGGTTTGCGATTTCGAGCCACGGTTTCATATGCACAACGCGGTATTGTTAGTACATGAGGATGGAGCACTTAGGCCAGAGTTTCTTGTTGCAGGAGATTACTTCAAATTGCTTTTGTGTGAGATCTAGGGTCATAATATTTTGTTGAAAAGGTTTTGTGTTGCATGATAGGGCACAAAATGCAAACAAGTTCCAAAACCCCCAAACAAAAATATATATCTACTAATAGAGTGTGTGCTCCTTGGCCACTCATAGAAGGAGGCACCATTCATTTCCCCCCTCTACCATGACTATTTCTCATGAAATACCTACCTTGCCAAGCAATAGTGGTGGCCTCATCCTATTCCCCCATGAGTACCAAGGGCATGGCCCACTATATACTCTTGTTAAGTGTAGCTACTCTATACAAACAAGCCAACAAAAGAAACAAAAAGAAAAACAACAAGAAGAAAAAGAATGTTTGATTAATTATATTGTGAGATTTATTTTTCATAGAGGCATTAGGAAACCATGGCCAATGTTTAGGCTAGTAGTTGATTTGATTATGCATATAGATGGTACAAGGACAAGAGATAGTTATCCCCAAGCATCCTTCTAGTTCACCCACTAGAGCTGCCAACTCGCGTACTTGGAATAGCATCATTAATGAGAGATCTCTTTACAATACGCAATTAATTGCCTAAAACTCAAAGGAGTAGACCCGAGTGTGGTGACTCACAACATACCCATGACACTTGACGCAACATCTGCCAAGCAGCGACCATATCCCATGAATCCAAAGCATACTCATGCTATTAAGGAAGAAATTAACAAACTAATGAGAGCGGGATTCATCTACAAAATTGAACACATGGACTAGGTCTCACCCATAGTCATTGTACTAAAGAAGAATGGGAAGATTAGAGTGTGTGTCAATTACATGAAGGTAAACGTAGCTACGAAGAGAGATAACTACCCACTGTTGTACACCAAGCACATGCTCGAGAGAGTAGCTCGCAAAGAGGCTTGCAGTTTTTTGGATGGTTTCTCTCGATAGAATCACGTGCAAGTGCATCTTAAGGATAGGAATAAGACTATATTCGCCATTGAATGGGGAGTCTTTTCCTACATAGTCATGCCTTTTGGATTAACTAGCATGCCAACCACTTTCCAACGATTGATGTGTACAATATTCAAGGACATGCTAAGGAAGGAGTTAGAGATCTTCGTGGATGACTTGTGTGTTCACTCTACTTGGCAAGAGCACTTAGACAAGCTCCAAGCGGTCTTTGAATGATGTCGGCTATACCGCCTCTCATTGAACCCCTTGAAGTGCCAGTTCTGAGTGAAGCATGGATGTATTCTAGGACACATGGTGTCAAAGAATGGCATTGCCACAGATTCCTCGAAGGTCAAGGTCATTGTCAATCTACCACGGGTGTTCAGTGCTTTTTAGGACATACAAGGTATTATCGACAATTTGTGTTAAACTATGTAATGATTGCTAGACCTCTATACAAGTTGTTGATTGTTTTTGAATGGACCACGGAATGCCAATGTGCGTATGAGGAACTAAAAAAGGCTCTAACCACCATGCTGATACTACGAGCCCCAGATTGAAATCTCACGTTTTATGTGTACATCGATGCATCGAAATTTGTCGTAGGAGCTGTATTGTGCCAACCTGGTGAACACCATCTGGACTACTTGGTGAGCTTTGCTAGCAGACAACTCACTGAGACTGAAATGAATTACTCAAAAATGGAGAGAGAGGGCTTGGCCATGGTGTTGGCTATAAAGAAATTTTGACATTATCTTTTGGCTACACCTTTCACTTTCTTTGTTGACCATCAAGCCTTGTTGTATCTGGTTAACAAACCATGCGCTACAAGACACATTGCTAGATGGCATCTTCTGCTTTTGGAGTTTGATTTCTTTGTGACGGTGCGTAAGGGGAAACAACTTTACATGGCTGACCATCTATCTCACATCCCCACAGGAGAAGCGACTGGACAAGGCATCGTGGATGAACTGCCAGACGTGCATCTATTCCGCTTATCCAATGAAAAATATTTGTTTAGAGTTGACATGACGTCATATTGGGTAGATGACATAGTTCAAATACTTGAACATGGACTACCAAAACGACCGATAGAAAAGGCCCGACTTAGATGACTTATCTTGAAACTCCAACCCTATTAGTTGATAGCTTGCCAATTTTACAGGCTAGGTTTGAAACGGTTAGTAATGCTTGGATTTGATTGCCAATCCTTTGTTTGATTAGTCATATTAAAAGAATCATAAAAAATCAGTCGTATAATAATTGTATGCAAAACATGCAAAACCTGAGACTAGGCGGTTTCAAGAAAAATATGTGATTTTTGGGTTTTTGGTGTGGATTTGCCATTCCCATGGAATGAAATATGCTAAGAAAATTACTTTCTACAAGAGTAATCAGTCTACACTTGAAAATCAATAAATATATGTAGTGCTCTATAAATAAATAGGAAAAATTAAAAAACTGGGAAATTTTAGATTTTTTGCATCATAAAAATAACAAAAAATAAGATTAATGTGTGTGATCATATAATGGAGCTGAAGTATGAGGTTTGGCCTTAGTTTAACCTTAGCTCAGTCCCATTTCTTTGTTAGAGTGATTTTTTTTTCCGCTTTTAATAAAGAAATATACATAAACACGTATGCCTACACTTATCAACGCAAGAAAAATCTTAAACGGTAGGGAGTAGGGGGGTTGTTGATTGATTAAGTACTTTAAATTCTAATGTTTGATGTTGCATATCATATAGAGTTCACAGTTGTTTAAAAATAAAGGGGCTAGTAGCACAAGGAAACATAGTGCTAGCCCTAAGCAAAAAAGCACTTGTGTAGCAAAGGAAAATCATGAAGGAATTGTCTTCACACTTTCACATTGTTGATTTTTAATGAATATTCTCTTGACCACGATGGTCATATTCACACTTGCATTGATGCACCACATGATATCATATCATGGATACATAGCACTTGTTTGTATGAGTGATGACACGATGAGAGTGTGAGGTATCCCAAGTAGGGCTAGATATTTGGTTCCTTGGGGTTTATTTAGTGAGATATATATATCATCTCTTGGATCATTTATCAAAAGAGTAGAATTTGTTTCAAATGTGTTTTATGTTCATGGCACATCTTGGGACCAATCCTTGAGGTGTAGAAGAGTCGTAGTGGAGCTACGATGATCAACCAAGGGGTGCTCCTTGTGTGTGCTCTACATGGTGTATAACATCAGCATGTTTAGGGCCTCCTTTTGAGGAGTAGGGAAAGAATTATTCGTTGGACTACAAAGAATGCTACAAACACAAAGTTTGACACTCCTATCCATGAGGCCATGTGGGGTGGTTTTAGGTGAGTAGTGAGGCCTGGCTAGTGCCTGAGAGCTAGTGTCAGGCCCATTTTAAGTCCCAACACTAGGTGAAGGTGCCATTGTAAACATTGAAATATGGCACAATCACCCTACATATGCAAATCTATAAAGACTAGAATTAATGCAATCCAAAGGGTTGGTTAATAGTTTTCTTGCATTCAAAGTTGAAGAATTACATAAAGTTTATGAAGCATGTTAGTTTGGGAAGCATGCAAGGTAACCATTTTCACATGGCAAAGATGTAAGTAAGAATATACTTGATGTTGTGCATACAAATGTTTGGGTGCCCATCCAGAATATATCTCTTATCCTTGACAATAATACACATGAGGCATTGAAAAGTGGCAAATGCATTAGTAAATCTAAGCATTCCCCATGCAATGGTGAAGGAAATCTCGCGCTATTCATCTAGGTAAATTCGCACTTGATTATAGCCAAAAATCCCACCTAGAAAGTTCTAAGCTCGCCTAGTTTGATCATGTAATCATTATACAATAGTGAATATAATGGTCTTGTCTCATTGTAGCATTGAGCTTTCTATAGTTAATGCATACTTGAATCTTACCATTTTTCTTGAGTGCCATGGCCATGGATGAGATACTCACTCTGTATGCTCAATCTTGTAAATCAATCTTGCTTTTGGTAACTTTTCTAGCTCTTCTTGAACATTATGTGTATAGCAAGGATTTATGTGGTATAGTCTTTGTTTTACAAGTGAAAGGTGGAGCAAGAGTGGAAGCATGATGTAATATACTAGTAGTTTTCATAGCAAGTCACATAACTGGAAATTTATGAATTACACCATACTTGCAAAGAAATACAAGAAATACGCCATGTTTGCAAGGAAGCCATAGCCAAGATAGCTAGACATGAAATAGTATTGCCATGGAAGGCTGAGAATCATAGATGTAAGCTACAACATGAATACTCACCTCATGTCAAGGTGGGACATGTTATGCACCCTACATCTTGGTGGCTAAGAGCATGCACCCTCTTAGTTGGTGGGAGGAAGGAACCTCAAAGCACATATTGTTTGAAAATGGCAAAAAGATCAAAATATGATTTACATTGGCACCCTCTTGCCTTTTATACTCCAGTCCAAACTAGGCTAATTTCCTAATTAAAGCAACATGAAAATTGTTTTATTACAATCCATCCTTGCCCAAAAGTTTTGTCCCCAAAACTTTGAAGAGTGAAAGGACAAATGAATGATAAGTGTGAAGAAATGAGAGGCCAATGCTGAATATCCTTGTTGAAGTTGTCCATTGAAGAAGATAATCTACCATTGAGAAGAATTCTCGAAAGTAAGCTCAAAACAGTGGAAATCTGGAATGTTGTCTTGAATAGGGTAGTGATAGTAAATGACCCATAACTTTGGACTGAAATGTCCAAATTCAATGTTTGAGGTGTAGATACAAAATATGTAACCCAAATCATCAATCTACACCCTCAAACCCATATTTTGATTGCATTAGGGAAATTTAATTCATCACAAAATTTCTATACAACAAGCTGTCTCATGTTCTAAGATATATGAAATCATCCCAAAATCAACCCGGATCATAAGGAATCCCCAAAAAATGGTTGTCATCCATCAAAGCACTACTAACCTCACTCGAATAAAATGAAAAAACATCATCAAAGCTTTCATAAGTGAGGTATTCTGTATAAAAGTTATTATCACCTCCAGGATCAAAAGGATGTGATAAATCCCATTTATAATCCATAGATGCATTCATGTAAATCCTTGGATCATATGGGAATGAAATATCGACAACAAATCAATAGATGCATTTATGTAAATCCTTGGATCATATTATCAATGTTTGTTTGGTCAATTGAATCTTCTTCAGTATTAGATTCATTGTCATATGCATCATCTTGGTTGACTGCATAGTCCTCTTGATCTTCACTGACATATACATGCTCTTGTTCTTCATTTACAGTTGCATCTCTTGGTTCTTCATCTTGGTCACTAAAAACATTTTATTCTTCTTGTTCTTCTATACATGATTGCTCATCAACTACATGTGTTACAAGTATGCCATTTAGAGCAGTTTGCCCTTGTTGCCCTGTCACATCTTCAGCCTGATTTTCAGCATAGGCATCATCTTCTTGCTGCCCATGAATACCATGTCCTTGCCCCACATATACATCTTCCATTGAGTCTTCCAATACAAGGGCTGTAGCAAAATTTTAATTCCTAAAATAACCCTCATGATGAGGTGACCAATGCTTATTACACTTGTAGCATATCAGCTGCCTTTGCATTTCCATCAATTGTTGATGAGGAATAAGCTTTCTTCTAATGCCATGAGGAGCATGGAACTCAAGAACAACTAATACATTAATATGCTTTGCCTTGCATATGTTGTCATGCCCAAGAGTGTTCTTCTCATTGCATTTATAACATATGCCCTTGGAAGTTATGATGTCCAAGTTACGACTTGACAAGTAGATGCCATGTACACCACTGAAAGAAAATTGGCAGACATTTTCCCCATCTATCAAATGATAACCATAACCTTGAGCTTTTTGTCCATGGTTTACCACATAAGGCTACACATAATCATTTCCAATCATTTGTGGCAAATGATAAAACTCTTGTGGCTAAGAAGAAGAATTATCCATAACATAGGCATTGTCATATACTTCTTTTCTATGCATAGGGACCTGAATTTCTGTAGGAGCATTTGATTGCACCTCCTTCCCACTCATTGGATGAAGGCAAGATTGATTTGAATGGAGGCTTTCCCCAAATGGTTGATCATAAACATGACTATGATTAACATGTTGTTGTTGCCCAAAAGAATTAGGGTCTGAATTGGCATAATCATCATGATCAATAACCATAAAAAGAATGTTGTTATAAGAACTATGCCCATACATTCCATCTTGTATTGCATATTCATGTCTAATCATGCCACCATAATCGAATCCATAACCATACATTGGAGTAGCAACTGGTCCCAACATATATTGTCCATAGACATCACCTCTACTTACATTAAAGTCTCCACATGCATGAGTTTGATGGTGCTCAACATTGCTACATAAGGTATAAGCACCTGTCTTGTCCATAAGACCCAAGACATGCATGATTTTCCATGCAACCATCAAAATTTTCATGTATGTCACCCCTACGGTACATGTTGTCCATAGTGACCTGCTGGTACAAAATCAACTCTATCTTGAAAAATATGAGTTCAAATAAGGTGTATGATAGCTTGACATGGAGCTTAGGATGTTTAACATCAAGTAGAAACCCTAGTTTGAATTTAGGAGTAGCGATACCTCTCTCTGTTTAAGAATTTCCAAAATTGTCCACAGTAAACTGCTAGTGAACTATTGAAAAAAAAATTAGGCTCTAACTTGAGAAATATGTATCCAAATAAAGCATTTGTAGGGCTCAAGAATGACTTGTGAAATGATGGGTACCTACTACTGTATAAACCTGTGAAACTATGACCACCTATAGGTATTTAGAGAACATGAGATGCCCTACACCTCTTCCAATATTGTTCTAATGGAACTTCAACCACCTATAGCTCTCTGAACAAGGCTAATCATTGTTGTACTACTGTCAAGCTCTATCAATGGACATATATATGCACCTAAATTTGAAATTTGCATGGCCTCTAACACTTGAGGGGTGTGCAAAATTCCTCCTCAAGCCGGGTTTTGCACCCCTTACATTCTAATGGCTAATCAAACATGGATGCTATGCATTGAGTGAAAAAGTCATTGGATTCTTTAATGAAATGCAAGTGGATATTAGAAAATGACTAAATTGAAAGGGCTAAGGATAGGGCATTACCCTTTTTCAATTAGCTCCAATCCAAGCTTGTGATGCCTAGTATCAAGGTCAATTTTCTGTTTGTCATTAGAATGATGCTATTAATTTCTATAGCAATTTTTCTAAATCTATCCCTATTTGGATTGCACCATGTTTATGCCCTGTTGCAAATGTTTTTGGTACTTCTTATCCAATTTTTGCTAATACCCAATACCAAGTCACTTCACTGAGTAGGAGGGAGCTATAGAATGTTGAAGTAGGTGGAAACATCCCCCATTGTCCATAAGAATGCCAATGAACATTTATGTCCTGTCAACCCCACTACATAACACCTTTACCCATTCATTCATGTGCCAAGATACATACATTTGCACTAGTATCCAAAGTCATATGCATGGCTCAACATTCCATAAGCATACATGTGACCAGTATGCTATAGCCAAGATGATACATTGCCTTCCAATTGCATTGTCAAGTACCCATGTAACATTTGCTTCAAGAAACATGTGCATTACTAATCCAAGTCATCCAAGTCAATAGATCATATTGTCATGATCCCCAATCATTTTCCAAGTCATATATGATTCCCATAACTTGCACCTGCTTCGATGACAAGTTCCACACAAGATTCTTGCCAATATAACATGAGGTGCAATAGATAGGAATTGGAAAGCTTTACATGAAGCGCATTGCTAAAAAGGTTGGATAGTATGAAAGAGGAATGGGATAGGGCAATACTCACAACAGTAACTCACTGCTCCTTACTCATTCCTTACCATTCTTTCCATATATTTTTTCTCATGGGAACATAGCAATGCCAAAATCCAAGGTTAGGCAAGTGAGAATGAAGCATTACAATGGATTCAGGCGATTAGAACTGAAAGATAATACTCAATTGAAATAGGGGAAGCTCAAGTATTAAAGATAGGCTTCAAGATCAGTGAATTAGGAGGGCTTCTTGATGTAGGTGTCTCAGAGAACTATGGTGCAAGCAATGGTAATATATCTATTGAAACAACACTTGAATAGCGCTAGGTTTCTACAACGAGAATAGTTGAGAACCTTTTACAAAAAATTGATGCTCAATGCAGGAAGAACGAGGATTTGTACTCATCCTTGAAAAGAGGGTGCAATCAAAACACAAGGAACTACTTTCTGAGATTGGTCTATGTCAAGACAATCATTCTAGGGATCAAACTAATCTTGAAACTAGTCGCCACAAGCTAGATGCACTCAGGAATCAGAGAGAGGGCACATTGCCTACGTCTGGCTCAATATCTTTTTCAACTTGATGAAGCCCAGATTATGAGACAAGAGGTTGAACATTCTCAAGTCCTAGTAGATGGAATGCAATTGCGTTTGCATAGGCCGAATGAGATTGCTCCCTGCAAAGTCAAAAGGAGGTCCTCAAATGCTTCCGTTCCATCCTAGGAGGGAGCCGTTGCCTGCATGTGAGCGTGATAGGAACCTATCTGGAGCTTTTGTCAAGTCTCTGACAAGAAAGAAATTTATCCTAAAGGTCGAGATTTCAAATACCATCTATAATGTGAAAGCCAAGATCCAAGACAAGGAGGGGATCTCTCTTGAATAGTAGAGGCTGATTTTGCCTTGTTAACCTTTGATTTTTGCTCGTTTTTCCTCTTTCCGATTCCTCGAGAGCTCTGCAGTCCAAAACTGTCAATAATAGGGTTTCATGCTCGTTTCATGGGAGAGAGGAGAGTCTAAAAATAGGGAGAAATCTTGTCCTAGATTGAAGAAAGGTATTTGCCAATGAAGCTTGAATCCTCAAACATGGAGCATTTGAACAATAGAGCTCATCTACGATCAAGGATATGCAAGTTTCAGAACAGGCGTTGTTCACGCTACTGTCCTAACGTGATGGAGTAATAGAAAGGCTAATAGAGCTAAATCACTATTCTATAAGTTGATCAAGAGGTCAAGGACCAAGTTATGGAGTCCATTGTGGTTGGAAGAGTCATGGTTGGAAGATTTTAGCAAGAGATTGGCTATGGAGTATGAAGTGAGCTTGAGACAGGAGAGAGAAAGGCTAAGTCTAGAAGCAAACCCTTCCTTCTCAAAAGTAACCATGGTTTAAGTGTCCTCCAGCCATGTCTAACCCTCTTTTGGTCCATATGCTTTCAAAATGGAGTAAAATTTGATGACGGCCTATCAAAGTAGTTATGAACCTCCATCTTGCCCCCATATCTCTGTCAAGAAGCACTAAAATAACCACAATTTGAAGTAGTACAACCTGTCTATCACTGTCAAGAAGATACCAAACCATGTAACTGTGTCTTCAACTCCAGTTATGCAGAAATGATGCCTGTAACCATATCTTCCATGAAAATGACCTCCCCAACCAAATCATAATGATGAAAATGATGGAATTAAAGTCTGCCTTGGATCAAAGCAAAGCTTTCATACCAATGTAATATACTAGTTCGCATAGCAAGTCATACAAGAAATATACCATGTTTGCAAGGACGCCATAGCCAAGGTAGCTAGGCATGAAATAGTATTGCCATGGAAGGCTGAGAATTATAGATGTAAGCTGCAACATGAATACTCGCCTCATGTCAAGGTGGGACATGGTATGCACCCCATATCTTGGTGGCTAAGAGCATGCACCCTCTTAGTTGGTGGGAGGAAGGAACCTCAAAGCATGTATTGTTTGAATATGGAAAAAAGATCAAAATATGATTTACATTGGCACCCTCTTGCCTTTTATACTCCAGTCCAAACTAGGCTAATTTCCTAATTAAAGCATGTAATATTTCCACACAATAAAAGTTAGTTGGTTAGTTTGAAAGTTAGTTAGTCAATTAATAAGTTAGTAAGATTACTAACTAAAGACTAACTAAGGTAAAAACTAACTAACATTAATTATCAATAATTTTTATTTAATTTAAAATATTTTATTTAGAAAAATCGAGAGTCATAAATCTGATATTTGACAAGTTGAAGGTCAATGCATACCTTGGGAGTGTAGGCTTGGTGCAGCCATAAAAGCTTCAAGCAAGCTCTTCTTTCCTATCTATTGAAGGTAATGTTGAAGAAGCTCCTCAAATGCCTACTCTGATACTAGTTGAAAGGTGGAGCAGGAGTGGAAGCACAAGCAAAAGCAAGTGCTATGGCGGCTCAAGCAAGAGAGAGCAAGACAGTTGTGGGAAATCCACCAATCAAAATGTGTAATATGCCTTCCCTTATTCTATTATCATGTAAAGAATAAAGAATAAAGTGATAGTGATGGGTGGCCACCACCAACAGTGTGTAGGTTTGTGGGCACTAAGTACAAGTTAATGTAGGTGCTAGGCACATGCAGGCTTTAACCTCCAACAACAAGCTTGGTGTCAAGTTTCAATTGGGGGAAATTTTTTTGTGAGCTTACTCAACTGAGATTGTTTGGCATATCTATATGTAAGGTGAGCTCTCACTCCATTGTTTACATCAATCAACTCATGGTTTATTAGACATCATCATATCATTACAATGAGTGATATAATATGAGCATACAAAATTCATTTTGAGGCATGAGAAAATCCCAAAATGGGAGGTAGGTAAGTGGAAAACTAATTCTAGGCCAAAGCAAAAGGACTTTATAATCTAGGCCTAGGATAGATGCAATCTAGGTTGACAAAGAATGGGTTTGATGTATCTCCACATGAAAGTTTAGGCTGGTGTATGAACATATAATCTTTTTAATGAAGACCCAAAATCCTCACGAATACAAAGAACAAATATTTGCATGCTAGATAAGGCTTTGTAGCACTCTTTATTTTTTTTAAATCAAGGCATATACAAGAAGAGTCAAGTTTAGTATGCACTTCATATAGGCCACCACTATCCTTGGCTACCTGCATATGCCACCACTTTGAAGATCTTGATGATGTTGGGGTTGGAGGAATTGATGGACCATCTACCACTGCAAGTGTGCTAGTTTCTCCAACACCATCAAATGAACTCTTGCAAGGGTATCCTTTTTTGTTTCTGATCCCTAGTTTTGATGACAAATCTTAGATTGTAAGAGAAAGTTCATGTTATATCTATATCAAGCTTCTCATTTTGTATTGCTTAATCTCCTTGTTGTCTTACAAGTTTGTTGTCTCAAATATGAGAGTGTCCACCATGGCTTCATGCACCATATCTACAACTTGTGGAGAACCTGTTGGGGTATTTTTAGTTGCAAGTCAATGTAAAAGTGCAACTTGTGGTGGGCTTGGAACATTCCTTATTATAAGAAACTGTAGAAGTACACCATGCTTGGGCCATCACAAAGATATTTGACAATGATATATGCATGCTATCTTGCATTCTAAAGTATGAAATTTTGCCATATCTAGAAAACATGCATTGTAGAGTGAGATATTGTCCTTTAAGCACTTACCATCAAGCCAAGCAACTTGCAAGGGTATTGGAATCCATTGAAGTCAATGTCACACATATCACACAAAGAAATGAATGGAATTACACGTATCATAAGTAGACGTGGGGTTGCCTTAACGAGAAACTTGATTTTCCCACCAACTAAGCCAAAAGTATATGCATGGGATGTCACTTTTCTACACATTGTCTTTTTGCCACTATTTACTTATCAAGGTTGCTTGAGTTATGGTATCAACTTTTATTTGCACCGAACTTCATTGTTCACACATGAAATAGTGCTCCTATTGCTTCTTAGAACATAATACTCATGGACAACCAGTTTGCCTCAACCCTATTAGCCATGAACCCATAGAAATCAATAGATAGATATTCACATTGCTAAATTACATAACTCAACCACTCCCAACACCTAGTTAGTAGTGTCCTCTTCCATCAGCTTGGACAAGCAAAGTGCAACCAGTAGTGAGCCTAACAATCCCCCATCATATGATTTTGGCTAATAATTACTTTTACCTTATCATATATATGTGGCAAACCATGGTAACCCAACCATTGACTTGTTGAATGTGATTAGATTGCACACATGAATTGTGAAAATCTTCATTACTAGTACTTCTCATGCTATTCACAAGGTCCACACCAAAAGCAAGACCCTTTGTAGATATTTTGAATACAAGCTCTCCATTTCTCTCTTCCATGCTCCCTCTTTTTGGTTTAAAAAAAATTTAACTCACATGTAAAGGTCAAAAGCATCTCTCTCTCTCTCTCTCTCTCTCTCTCTCTCTCTCTCTCTCTCTCTCTCTCTCTCTCTCTCTCTCTCTCTCTCTCTCTCTCTCTCTCTCTCTCTCTCATTTCTTAAACTTCTTGCTCTCTTACTATGTGTTTGGGAATGCTAAAATTTGATGCCAGGAGGCATATTTCACGGTGGATTCCATGCCACGGTGGATTCCGTGAGGTTTTACGGTGGATTCCGTAAACTTTGTTGAGCGGGGCTCATACACAAAGTGGATTCTTTGTGCGAGAAGTTGATGGGGACGCCTATCCTTTTCGGGCGTTTCATTAATTTAGTGTGTACATGGGTGATTCCATAGCGGGTGATTCCACAAAATACATATTAAATTAATAAAAGTTTATGAGGTTAGAGTGCGCACTCGTGATAAATTAAGGTTAGGATTGATTTCTAACCAGTTGATTTATTTATGTAGCTGAAGACTGTTAGGTATTCACTTTTGTCAGTTTAATTGTATTATTTTACTAATGATTGTGAATGCTTCAATTGATGTGTAGAGACAGCAGCAATGGCGGAGGAAAGCATTGGAGGATAGCGTGTATTCGAGTATCACTTATATTTTGATGGGTGCATACCTTAGGCATGGCACCTATATTTTGTCGCACTTATTTATTAAGGCGTTGGATATTTATTATTTTGTATGCGCATGGGCGTACGATTATGATATTTTGTATTTGGACATTGTATTGGGTATGCCTGACTCTTTGGGTACCTGCCCATTAGCTTTATGTGCTAAAGTAAACTCAAAAGCCAAAAGCGTGCTATTTTGTAATTTGGGCTATTATTTGAGCTTGAAGATGATTAATACATAAAATACATGCTTTGTGGAGCGCTCACACAAGGCACGGGGGGAGATTGCACCTAAGTGGTCTTTTGTTCATGTCGTGCATGCTTTCTACCTTGAGTTTTGTGCAAAAAGTAGAGTTCTTTTGTTCTTGGGGACCTTCCAACGTTCACTACACGAGCATACAGCATCCTATCTGTGCACCAGTGGTATCAGAGTGAAGCTGACATCGAGAGCTTCCAATCGCTACCCATCTTGTGCGAAGGCAGAGCTCTTGGAATAATCGAGCCCTACGGTCAATCTCATCACAAAGGGTCGATATGGGTGGATTCCTAGCGGTCAAGAACCTCTGTTTACAGCCTCTGATCGTGAAGGACAGGCCTGAAACGACGGAGGACCACGTCAACATCTGCTTTTATCAAGTCGTCTTCTCAGAGATCAGAGAGATAAGTTTCAAATCATTCATAGATTTTAAAAGCTTCAAGGCTAAGCTTTTACTTTACAAAGCTTAGTCCATAATTTTTTAAAATCGGTGCATCAGAGGACCTTAGCGTGATTTCCGCCAGCTGAAAAAACGCCCCCCCTAAAATTCACCGTTTTCATTCAAATTAGCTATAAGCTAAGTTACCCAAGTCTCAAATCACATAAAGCTCCAAAGTCTATCAAGTTTCATAAGTTTTGTTACTCTGCAAGTCCAGCAAGTCACCAGAAGTCAAATCTGACTTATGCCAAAAACTCCCATAAGGACTGTTCCTGTGAAGAAAGCCCCGAACTGTAAAGTTGTTCCCTGGAAGACTCTATTCGCTTATACAGACTTGCTGAACCAGTTTCAGCACACGCAGAAGGAAATACGCAGATTTTACAAGGATTTCAAACCCCGCAATTGCCAAAGTCGAAGACCGTGGAAGCCAAACAAAAATCTATAAGTCTTGTACACCCGATTTTGAGCTACGCTCATCCCGCTAATTGGATTTTGAGAGTGTGAGGTCTTTTGAATTTTTACAGGATGACGGAACAAAATATGGATGATTTAATGGCTGAAGACGATCTTCCTGAACCTACGGTGGAACAAAAGTTGGATTTAATTATGATGCAGTTGGATGAAGAACAAAGAGCTCGGCAAGCATTGCAAGTTCAATTGGCCAATTTACAAAGATCAACTACCGACAAAGATGGACCACAACCTGAAGATCTTATCCAACGAACCATAGATGCGACTCTCGAAGCTCAATCCATCCGCAAAGAAACAAAGATAAGTAAAAGAAATTTCAAATTCCGTACTTTCAATGGCACTCGAGATGGAAAGACTGTTCTTGCATTCATCAGTCAGTTTGATGATTACTTTCATGAGGAAACATATGCTGAAAAAGATAAAATCAAGTGTGTCACTAATCATTTAGTGGATAGAGCATCTCTTTGGTGGACCGTGGTTCGTAAGAGCATAGATTGTCCTACTACCTGGGAGAGTTTCAAAAAGAAGTTTATGCAGAATTTCCTTCCTCCACAATTCCATGAAAAAGCTATAAAGCAATGGGATCTTCTTCAGCAAAGAGATCGTGAGCCTATTTCTCAGTACACCGAACGCTTTTGGAATGCCTTACTCCAACTACGCATGCTTGAAGACGTACCTGAAGCGACTCACAAGCGCAAGTATATGTCTGGATTACTTGGGCATTATTACGCTGAAGTTAATATGTTCAAGCCTGCAACTCTTGAAGATGCAATTTCTTTAGCTCATGACACTGAAGACAAAATTCGAGGAAGAGACAAGCGTCCACAAAAATTTCAAACAAATGGTAACTATGGTTCTAAGCAACTCAATTCAAATTTTAGAAGATTCAATCAAAGTCGATTTATTTCATCATCTTTCCGTAAGTCTTGGACAAAACTACCTTCTTTGCCATCAAATACCAATCAAAACCCTAAGCCATCCTCACAGCCAAATCCTAATATTCCTAGACTTCCTGCCATTGCAAACAATGTATCTAAAGCCAAATCTATAGTGTGTTACAAATGCCATCAACCTGGGCATCTAGCAGCCAATTGCCAATCGAATAAGCCACCTGTCCATATCAACTATCTTGGAGCAATGGAAGATGAAGAACATGAAGAAATGCCTGACTTTACGGAAGATGAGGATGACGTTACTACTCCTTCATATACTTTACCAGGTATGCCAACTCCACATTCTTTGTTGACAATGAAATGTTTAGTGCATGGAAAAGAAACGATTATTTTGCATGATGATGGTAGTACACATGATTTTATTTCTGCAAAGTTAGTGAAAGAATTGAAATTACAAACTATTCCCATACATTGTCGTATTAAAGCAGCATTCTTAGGCACAAGGTATAATGGAACACAAGAAGTGCATGATTTAGAAATTCAAATTGGTCAATACACTGAAAGAAGGAATTTTCTAGTTGTCCCATTACAGTCCAGTGATATTATCCTAGGTATGCCTTGGCATCATCAGCATAATCCTGACATAGATTATTCCACGCATTCAATTAAAATTCATTTTCAAGGAAAACACATTACATTGTATGGTATGCACGCATCTAATGCTTTTCCACTGCTTACTCATACTCAAGCTAAACGTGCATTACGCAAAAGTAATAAATCTTATCTAATTTGGGTGAATGAACTGCAAGCTAAAGAAAAACATATCCAGCCTAGGCATAAAGAATTTAAAGATTGTTTTGCTGAAGATCTACCACCTGGACTACCTCCTTCACGTCCTGAAGACCACAAAATAGATTTAATTCCTGGTACACAACCACCTTGTAAAGCACCATATAGGCATAACCAGATAGAGCAAAAAGAAATTCAAAATCAAGTTGAGGAATTATTAAACAGAGGATTGATTAGGCCTAGTAGTTCTCCATTTGGCGCACCTGTTTTGTTGGTAAAGAATAAGAATAATACTTATCGTATGTGCATTGATTATCGTGCCCTAAATAAGATTACTGTAAAGAATAGATATCTAATTCCTAGGGTAGATGATCTTATGGGTAAACTACAAGGTTCTGCCATATTTAGTAAAATAGATCTTAGATCTAGTTATCATCAGGTGAGATTAGATAAATCTAACATATTTAAGACTGCATTTAGAACACAATTTGGTCATTATGAATTTCTAGTGATGCCTTTTGGATTGACTAACGCACCTGCTACATTTAGTAGAATGATGAATCGCATATTTTTGAAATATCAGCATTGTGTTATAGTATTCTTTGATGATATCTTGGTATTCAGTAAAAATGAGAAAGAACATTATGAACATCTGTCTTTGATTTTCAAGTTGTTAAAAGATAATCAATTGTATGCTAATCCGAAAAAGAGTGAGTTCTTTCAAACAGAAATTGAATATCTAGGTCATATTGTGTCATCAGAAGGTATTAAGGTTGACCCTAAGAAGATAGAAGCAATATTGAACTGGCCTATACCCAAAAATGTGCATGAGTTACGTTCTTTTCTAGGTCTTGCTAGTTTTTACAGGAAATTTGTGCGAAATTTTTCATTACTTGCTTTGCCTTTGACTAAACTTTTAAAGAAAGGTATTGTTTATCATTGATATGATAATCAACAGAAATATTTTGATTTATTGAAACATGCATTAACCCATGCTCCTGTATTACAACTACCTGATTTCAATAGACCATTCTTTTTAGTAGTTATTGATGCTAGCGGATCTAGAATAGGAGCCGTACTTATGCAAGATAATCATCCCATAGCCTAATCTAGCTGTAAACTGAAACCATCCGAACTTAAATATTCCACATATGATAAAGAATTGTTAGCTGTTGTACAAGCTTTAAGACAATGGAAACATTACTTAATGGGTTCTGAGTTTATGATTAAGATTGACCAACAAAGTATTAGACATCTCCATAGTCAACCCCAAATATCTGACCGACATATCAAATGGGCAGCTTTTATTCAGAGTTTTCATCCCCTTATTCAATATCAACCAGGTAAAGAAAATGTAGTGGCCGATGCATTAAGTAGAAGACTGACCATTCATAATATCTCTGTTATATCATTTGATTCTCTAACCCCTATGAAAGATACTTATCATCAGGACATTACTTTTCATGCTGATTGGAATAAATTAGTTCAAAATAACTGGATTCCTATTGATTCACTGTCTTATAATGATGGATTCATGTTTTATGAAAAGAGATTATGTGTTACAGCTCCATTTAGATCTTTTGTTTTGAATGAGATTCATTGTCCTCCATATCAAGGTCATAGAGGTATCATATCTACTTTACGTACATTGACTGAAGATTTTTATTGGCCACATATGGACACTGATGTATCTAACTTTGTTTCCGAATGTTTGATTTGTCAAAGAGTTAAGAGACATCATGGTAAACAATATGGTTTACTTATGCCTTTATTTATTCCATCAAGACCATGGGAATAGATTTCTATGGACTTTATTACTGGTTTACCTAATACTAAAGCTAACCATGATATGATTTGGACTATAGTAGACAGGTTTAGTAAACAAACATATTTCATTCCATGCAAGAAAACTTTAACAGCATCTCAGGCAGTACAATTATTTTTGAAAACTGTTTTCACTAATCATGGATTACCAAAAGTTATTATTTATGACCGTGATTCTAGATTTTGCAATAACTTTTGGATTACTTTGTTTGCTAACCTAGGAACAAATATTGATTTCTCATCTGCATTTCATCCTGAAACTAATGGACAAACAGAAGCCACTAATAGTACTATTTTAGATCTTTTACGTGCTTACACTATTTCTAAACCACAGACATGGGACACACATTTGCATTTACTGCAATTTGCATATAACAATACACCACACACAACTACAAAGAAAGTACCGTTTGAAGTGATTTATGGTTATAGATTGTCTACACCTGTTGCATCTTTATCAAATAGAATTCAGAGTGTTGATGATATTGCTAATATGCACCCTACTATTTTTGATGAGGTTAAAGATATGATTGCCAAAGCCCAGCAATCATATACAAAACAAGCTAATAAGAAAAGACAGGCCATGAATTTCAAAGTTGATGACTATGTTTGGTTGAGAATAGAAAAACATAGATTACAAAGTGTAGATAAACACCCAGTTGTGAAATTAGCACCTAGATTCTATGGACCATTTAAGATCATTCACAAAATCAATGACAATGCATTCAAGTTAGAACTACCACCACACTGGAAAATTCACAACACTTTTCACATTAGTTTATTACGACCCTTTAGAGGCCAATTACCTGTACACCCTGTTTATGAAAACCCACCTTTGTTAGATGAAAAGATTGAAATACTTGAGCCTGAAGCTATCATAGATATTGACTTTATGACCACTAGAACTGGTAGTAAATATTCCACATATTTGGTCAAGTTTAAAAACCATCCTGTTGAAGAGGCCCAATGGATGCACGCTAGAGACTTCAATGCTTTCCCCACTCTGTTAGCTCCACATTGAGCTAATAGCAATTGAGGACAATTGCTATCCCACCCCAGGGGTATGATGTCAGGAGGCATATTTTATGGTGGATTCCATGCCACGGTGAATTTCGTGAGGTTTTACGGTGGATTCTGTAAACTTTGTTGACCGAGGCTCATACACAAAGTGGATTCTTTATGCGAGAAGTTGATGGGAACGCCTATCCTTTTTGGGCGTTTCATTAATTTAGTGTGTAGATGGGTGATTCCATAGCATAGATCAAACCCCACAAGCACTACTAGCTCTACCCCTACTCCACGCAGTGGAGTCACACTAGACAGGGCCATTGCACTTTGTCGAGCACGACAACCTTGACCCCATAGTAGATAATGATTGAGGGGCCCATACTATACTCAAATCAAGGCCATCAATACAAGACACAAGAGGCTCACCCCTTGATACATTAGTAGGGTGGTCCAAAATCACATCATGGTTGGGATCATGCATTGATCTTAACATAAATTAGAGAGGAGCTACTATAGCTAGACATTTTACACATTAAATTTTTTTAGATATAGAACTATTGTGCAGTCTATGAATGTTAGATCATCAAATTCGAGCTATTCGTTCCTTACTTTGCATTCACAATTACCCTCATGGTGCATGACCTGCATTGGGATGTATTGACAAGGCTTATTTAGTAACTTAAATTTAGAGAGCTATACATGTGCACTTCACAAGGCCGAACCTTCTTATCTAATGTTGAAGTTGAGTTATGATGAGACAAGCCCACAAATTTAATTTTAATTTGAGGTAAATCTAATAGACGAAGGTTGTATTGTTCTATAAAAATATTTTATAGTACCGTAAATGAACTTTGCTTGGTTGTTATACACTTGCTCGCATCCTACTAAGTGACATGGACCTATATATGATATTTTTGGCTCCAATTGGACATATTTTTGCGAGAGCGAGGAGAGAGAGAGAGAGAGAGAGAGAGGGGGGGATGCGTTAATGGGGTGGGCCCAAGGCTGCAGCAGCCATTATCGAAACGTAGTTTGAAGAGGGTGGAGGGCATCAAAGCAGGCGTGTCCCAATGTAGGCAGGCAATGGGGCAACTTGTTATTTATGAGGAGACCTTGCACATTACGCCTTGCATAGTCACTATGGCCATAATAACTGGCAAGGGTTGGGGTGCTAGCGCAGACCATTTCAAGGCTCTCAAAGCTGGCCTTGGCTGGGCAACCTCTACAGCTAGAGCAGACCATGAAACAGCTAGTAGATTGGTTGGAGTCTCATGATGTTCTACATTGCAGCAGGTTGACGTACGTCAGCGCCATGGTTTCCCCTGAGCACCGCCACTTGAGGATCATAAGCTGCCACCAACTCGAGATACGATGTCGTCCAAGGTGAGTGTTGGAAGATAGGCAGTCGCCACTAGTACAAAACACATGCGAGCATACTGAGCCATCGCATGAGGTGGTATGGGGATCAAGGTCCTTTGAGAAATAGTCAAGGCTAGTCGGAATGATGAGGCACATCTGGCCAAAAACTCAAGCCACAATTAACACAAGAAACTCTACACCGCTTACTATATAGGAAAAAAAAGAGAATTTGCTAGTTAGATTTCCACATAACTAGAAAGAGTCTAATATAGGAAAAATCAAACTTTACTAGATTGCCAATCTAGAAAGATAGTTTCCAATATAGAAAGATTTTTCTAGTTAATTTACTATATTTTGGTTAGCTTACTATATAGGAAGTTGATTATCATAACTATCTATATAGTAACTTTCTAAAAAAGCTACTATATAGTAACTTCATAAATAGAAATAATCTATATAGTAACTTCATCGAAAAAGTTACCATATAAGAAATTATAACATATAACATCTATGTAGTAACTTTATCATACAACTTAGCATATAGGAGGCATATAATGATATAACAAAATCTCATAGAATGACATTTTTATATCTTTGATATAAATAATAATAGAAGAATACTTTATTTAAAAAGTGATTTTAATAAAGTAAAAGTGAATAATAGATTTTTTGCCAATGTCCACAATACAAAAGTGGCATACTATAATGTGAAATCCAAATTGTCACTATTCTACTACATTAACATCATCTAGGCTTCAACTTCCAATGATTGTATCTTTGATTATAACTCGTTTTTGAACCACCAGCCACACCACTGTACTATAGCCTTTCTCATGGCATCCATATTATGCTCTGTACGATTTGTAGTGAAAGTGGGATCTCTCTTAATGATGTTAAAAGTGGATTTTAATGATGTATATAGCTCATCCACCGTAGCAATATCCAAGTATTTTAACAAGATTGTTTCTTCATCCACCTCACTCAACATACTCTGCAATTCCAAAAAAATGATTTTAGTAAAAACAATTTATATTTACATATTTAGCAATACACACATATACTAAATAAACACAACACATATAACCTGAGAGGATTGGGATTTATCAAGTGTCTTAGCATGGCTCCTAGCTAGCCGCACATTGGAGTTTTCAATCCCCTATTAAGCATCATAAAAGGGTTAAATTACCAAAATAAAGATATCCATATTTATCTTAAGATACACTTAAAATACCTTGGATTTATTATGATTCTCTATATCCCTTGAAGCTTTTTTCTTCATTTCCTTCATGTTATCTTTCATCTTTTCACTCCACTATAAGATAAAAATAAATTGATTAAATAAAGATAATTTTTAATACAAACTATAGAGATAAAAAGAAAGAGAAATATCTTAGTACCTTTGGGATTCGCTTGCTTTTTCGATTTAGAACTATAACATTATTTGCCAACATAGTGTTCTCCTCAATCTATAATTTTTTAAAAATAATATTATTAAATTATAATATGATATATATTAATATTTAATTTTTACAAAGCATTGAAAATAACTAACCTATGTAGCATGTACAAGAAGGTCGGTAAATGATTTATAATTCTTGAGCATGTCATCCTTAAAAGAAAATGAAACATGTTAGTAAAATTATCCAAAGTTCTTATTAAAAATAATTATAAATATCATGCTCACCGTATCAAAATTCTCATCATTTTTTGTGTGATTTGAATCGTCTTGTGTATGTGAAGGTAGTTCTGGACGATAAACATCCTCTATCTCCATCTTGTTTGAAAGAAAACTCTGTATTCAAATAAAAAACATAAATATTCCAAAAAGTAATGATCAATGAGGTGCATATCATAGTTTTATTGGCAAACCTCTATTGTGCCACATGCATTATGATCCAAACCCTCATTTTCTTCATTGTTAAAAGCTTGGGATTGCTGCAAATTTTTTTTTTTTTAATATAACAAAAAAGTGCAATTTATGTCAGTACATTTATGTAAACCAAATCATAATTTTAAAAAACATCACTCTAAAATAAAAATAAAATTTTTGAAATAAACCTGTTGAACTTCTTGATCATCTTTAGTATCCTCTCCAACTATAGAAGTAGTTGATTTCTGTAAAAGACATTGAATTGTAAGGAGCATAAAAAGTAAAGTAAGTTCTAATACATGTAAAAGAGTGTACCATAGAGGAGCTCTCTGATAAGTGTCTCATCTTTTGTTTCTTGAATTTTCTATTTGTTTGCATATTTCGAAGGAAATATAGGTAGATGTCTTCTTTTCTCCAAATATAAGTTGCCCCTAGAAACTCAAGTGGCTTAATCTCATGATGTTTAGACTCAATGTAATCTTTTATCTCTTGTTGCAAGTCAAGCTTATGTCGCAGATCTTTATAATTTTCTTCCACATATTTCACCCAACGTCTTACAGTAGCTTGATTTGCACAATAAATTTGGTTTTGTGTACTACGACAATATGCTATGAGATATTTTCTTCCATATTTCTTATTAGGATTGCAATTGTTTGATGGTGGAGGCAAAAATATCTACTCATATGTTGGTGTATCTACAGCCATGACTTCATTAGACGCCATCGTAAAATATAACCTGAAAAAAAAACATACAAGTCAAATAAACATAATATTTAAGATAGTAATCATTCATAAAATGGTAAATCTTAGTTTTAGAGATATATGAAACTTGGATTGATCTAATAAAATAAATGTTATAAAAAATACTTACATTTATAAGCATGTATATAGTCTATATAGACATGTCTTTTTTGCATAAATTTAGGATATCCATGACACTGGAAAATCACATAATTCTCCAGAGGGTAATATTGCTCTCCTCCTTTTCCTTATCAACCATCCATGTATTATTATGATACAACAATTCCAGTCCCTCGTGCAGTTATCCTCTATAGAAACTTTCCATAAGTTATTTTGATTGTGATCTTTCTCCAACCATGCTAATTTGCATTCTTTTTTTTCTCTATCCACTTCACATACCACCGCATGTTTGGTTAAATTGTTATTCATATCCATATATGCCAACACAATATCATTCTTCTCTAGCCATGGAGGAATACATCCAACTTCACATACTTGAAGCAGTCTTGTCCTGGGTGAGAGATCTTTTATTTCATAAGCAATAAGCTTATTAGTGAAAGGGAGAAGCATACACTTGTGCAATAATGAGCTTACAGGCCTTACACAATCCCAGTCAAATGGAAGACGTTCTCTCTGTAACACACTCATTCCTGTAGTTGGTTCGATAAGTAAGCACTCTTTATTATCTTTTATTGTGATACATTGTTTATAATACTCTGCCCCAAAGAAAAGCATGATCTCTCTATTCCATTGAACTGAAAAAAATGATGTAATACGAGCCTTCCAATGACCCATGCTTTCAACAGTAGTGTTAGGCTCATCAACTTTAACTACTACATCATCCCCAAGCTTATAAACATCCCCATTGAACAATAACTTTTTATACATTGTCACATGTTGGGATTGTAGAGAATTCTCTTCAAGAGACCAATAGTGCTCTACATACTTTTGTTCGTCCTGAATAAGTGGTCTAATTATTCCTCTCTTTTGTCGTATTGCTATACCTTTTTGTTTTATCATTCTCCAACATGCAATATCTTGATTTATTATTTCAAGCTCCCTCCATAGCTCCTTCGCCCTCTTGACTGACGAAACCTCCAAGATTCCTTGTTCATGTGTTGCGTGGCATGATGTGCTGTCACGACTTCTTATCTCAAAAAAAGAAGGAACTGATAAATACATATGAACACTTTTTAATGTCCTCCCATGTGGCAAATGGCTATCCTTGTCTTGCTGTAATATTGAGAAAACCTCTGTAAATAGTATTCTTCTATAATAATGAATGTACGACATCTCCATGTCTTTTTTATTGGTCTTGATACCCACATATGTTAGTACATTACGTTCAAATTCATAACACCAATAGATATCATGCATTCCATGCATGTAAACATCATCAAGTATTTCTCCAAACCCTGTAAATAAAATCAGTTAGTTTACATTATTAGAGGCTATGAGAAATTGATATATTGAATTAATAAAGGTTCATACCTGCAACATGCTCAAGAGGAGAAGAATTTGCCCCCATAGACTCTTCCTTTCTTACTCTCCATGAAAGAAGCAAGGAACGCATCATTTCTATGCTTTCCTTTGACCAGCCTTTGTCACAACTGTAATTATAAAACCCATGGGATATATCTACTAGAAGAATCCCCAAGTCATAGATTTCTCTATGTAAGTCAGAAATTCTTAGTAAAATATACGGTAAACACCACTGGATGAACTTTTGATTCTCCTCTACCTTAAAAATATCATGGTATTTGCTTGGAGTGGATGGCCAATGACCATTTCGAATGGATTGTGGAGCGAGGGAAAAAACTTTTTCAACACAAGCATCTATTTCTCTCTTTGTCTCATTGGATGTAGCTTGCATAAGAGCACTTATATATTTTTTGAATACATTCAATGCAAAAATATGCATTGAATCATAGACTAAATCCAATGATAAATTGAAACCATATAGATCATGCAATCTCCACATTATAGACTCTCCTAATAATCATGCTTCCTTGAGTATACATTCTCGTTCAATCTGCGTGAATGCTTTTTTGGATTGTAAAAGTGCTTCTTTCATTCATTCTATGGTACGTTTTTCTGGAGGATACCGACCTTGATATCTATTTCCATCATAAATATAGCGACCTTGAAATGATGAGTTATTACTATCCAAGGTATCCTGAGCTTTATCCCTTCGACAAAAGGATTGTCCTCCATCTTTAAACATTCCAAGTTTGCATTGGGCTGGATGATCACCTATGACCATCATTAACATTGCACGTATCTTGCAAAATTGTGTTTGTTGAGTGGAATTATCAAAGATACGTTCAATTGGATAATTATAAAACACATTTACTCCCTCAATGAATAGCTCCTCAAGCTCTTTTATTAATGGTCTCAAAAGAATCCCGAATGCAAAGCTTGAATTGAGAATCAACTTTTTGCTACTTAGTGGCAAAAATAATACAGGAAAAATCCCAACCCTAGACCTTTTGCCACCATTTAAAATCATAATTTCTACTGCTCCACAATCCTTTTGAGTTGTTCAAGAAGCTTGGAATCCATCCCAATGTAGAAGTAGAGTGAAGTTTCGAGGCTCTCCCTACATAAAAAATTAATTTAGTACAAATACGCGTAGAGCAATAACTAGTATGATTCTATGTGTTCACAACTAGATTTGGTATATATATTTCGAAAAGATAACTAGTGAAATATGTACCTTGCATAACTGTTGATGGTGTTTATTCAAAGTACGACACTTATTGCATATAAATATATACTCCTTGATATATTCGCTCCATCCATGCTGAAGTGTTTTTGATTTTCTTGGAAATGTGGAAAACATAGTATTACACCTTGAGTTTTGGCAGATGATAGGTAGCTCGTACTCAGCATTTGGATTCCAAAAATCTTGGACCTTACCACATTTTGATCCATCCCGAAATTCAAAGGATGAGTTTGGATGCATAGAAACAGCTTGTCCAAGCCATCTCTCCTTGTGGCACCACATTTGTAAAAATCCATGGCAAAAGCTTTGACTTTTTACTAAAAGTTGTAGTTGATTCTTAATAGGTAAATAGTCAAATGAAAGCATATCCTTTCGTGTCTTTTGACACCTTGGACACTTGGAAGAACAAATCAAGCAATCACGTTTCAAGATGCTTTGTCTTCCATTTCCTGGACAAGAACACTTTTCAACATTTCCCACATATAGATCTTCTCTACTAGGCTCAAAAAGCTCTATCTCATGAGGATTATCACGTGTACCTCCACAAATCTTATAGCGTTGAGATTGAATCATTCCAAGTCCATTGTACATTGTAATCAATTGCTCCCAACATGCAGGAATCCTTACTCCATCTAAGGTCCCATCCCATGTCTCAGGCAATTGAACTAAGAGCTTACTCAAGCTTGGTTTCAAAGGCTCATTATCTTGTTTTCCAACTCTTTGGCCACCCATATCACCAAACAAAAGTTGAAGCATTTCATCCTGAGCTGTAATAGATATTCTATGTTTATCCCAAAGAGCTTGTAACTCAATTACTTTCTCAAGTATCTAGATGCATAGTAAAGACTCTGTACCATCCACAATTGCACTACTTGGATCAATGTCTTCATGTATATCCATATGTTCATCATATTCTTCCAAGTGCTCAACATTGTTAGCATTATCCTCACAATGTTGATCTGGGTCACTATATGCATGATCTCCATGATCATGAACATCACTTATTATATCATCATTGCATTGTGGCGTTAATCCTATCTCGAGTCCCAAGTCTCGATATTTCAACCTCAATTGTTGATGAATAGCAAAGGTAGAAGGAAAAACATATCTTCCACCATGACAATATAAAATGCAATTGCACCAAACGTGTCTCCTCTCTATGGGCCCATCTATAGTTTCAGTTCATTGTTCCTCATCTTCGGCAATAGTCAAGTTTGGATTTTGTAAACCAACTCTCCTATGCATATTACCAAGTAAATCTTGGCGGCTATGATGGTAGAAAGTACTTCGACTAACCATCTGTCATCCTTGATTAGTTTTTGAACACTTGTAGAGGCATGAGCATCTTCTCATATCACTTGAGGAACTTGCCATCTGTGCCACAAGAATACCATTCAATTAAAACTTTATATAATCTCTTAACAATTTTAGTTTTCAAGCTTACTCTAATCCACATTTACAAACCCACATAGCACCCATGTGGAACACTCTTGAATCTTAGAAGGAACATGGTTGTAGGCTGAAAGGGTGGTTGTGAGCATGGTTAGACATCTCCTCAAACAAGCAACGGGGATATTAAAAAACCCTACTTGGATAGGAAGATCGTGTCCCTAGGGCCAAAAAGACCCATCACAACAGTTATCCTTTCCCAAGCACAAGAATGTCTAATGAACAAGCATATTTCAGTAAATAAAAGTATTGTAAGGTGTTTCATATGCGAAGTAGAAAACAACTTAGGCACTAGTAGGGAAGCACATAAAAAACACTCTAATCCACATTTACAAACCCACATAGCACCCATGTGGAACACTCTTGAATCTTAGAAGGAACATGGTTGTAGGCTGAAAGGGTGATCCTAGTAGAGGTGTATGTCATTAAAATACTAGACTAAATCCCCAAGCAAGTGATCACACCTAGGTGACAATGCATGGTGCAAGAGTGTGCTATTATGAATATGGATGTGTCCTACTATGTACATGAGTTGAATGTAGAATTGTAAGAGTCCAAAAGGCACTTAACTTGGCATATATGGCGATTTGAATGGCTATGCACACAAAGTAAATGAGCTAGAAAAACCTTCTTAGGTCATGTGAGACTAGGCTTCTTATGCACATTGTTTTCATCTCTTGAAGTGAGAATGAGTCTAATTATGAAGGAATTGGATTTCATGATAAAAAGCCAATTTTGTAACATTTTTTCAATTTTCTTAATGTACTTCTCTCTCAAAACAAAATAACTATAATGCATGATTCCTTCTCTTTCTCCTAAGAGAGCCATATCACAAACCAAACTTGGTAGAACCTTGGACAAAAGCCAATGAGAGATTATGAAACCATACTTGTAGAGGAAGATCGTGTCCCTAAGGCCAAAAAGCCCATCACAACAGTTATCCTCTCTCAAGCATGGTTCCACATCTCCTAACATTATTGAAGGTGTTGGTTCTCAAGCTACGTGACATATGCTTGTACTTATTGGTCCTAGAAGAGGTGTTTCTACAAAAAGGATGGCCCTAGTAGAGGTGTTTCTACAAAAAAGAGTTACAAAAAAAATATCAAGGACAAACATATTGGACCACAAGTCGCAACAAATTCAACAACCTCCGTTATGCAAATGCACATTGCATGAGATGCACATTTAGCCTGCAAATATAGTGAAAGAATATTTAGTGAAAGAACACATTGCATGAGATGCACATTTAGCTTGCAAATATAGTGCACAAGAATGTCTAATGAACAAGCATATTTCAATAAATAAAAGTATTGTAAGGTGTTTCATATGCGAAGTAGAAAACGAATTAGGCACTAGTAGGGAAGCACATAAAAAACACTCTAATCCACATTTACAAACCCACATAGCACCCATGTGGAACACTCTTGAATCTTAGAAGGAACATGGTTGTAGGCTGAAAGGGTGGTCCTAGTAGAGGTGTATGTCATTAAAATACTAGACTAAATCCCCAAGCAAGTGATCACACCTAGGTGACAATGCATGGTGCAAGAGTGTGCTATTATGAATACGGATGTGTCCTACTATGTACATGAGTTGAATGTAGAATTGTAAGAGTCCAAAAGGCACTTAACTTGGCATATATGGCGATTTGAATGGCTATGCACACAAAGTAAATGAGCTAGAAAAACCTTCTTAGGTCATGTGAGACTAGGCTTCTTATGCACATTGTTTTCATCTCTTGAAGTGAGAACGAGTCTAATTATGAAGGAATTGGACTTCATGATAAAAAGCCAATTTTGTAACATTTTTTCAATTTTCTTAATGTACTTCTCTCTCAAAACAAAATAACTATAATGCATGATTCCTTCTCTTTCTCCTAAGAGAACCATATCACAAACCAAACTTGGTAGAACCTTGGACAAAAGCCAATGAGAGATTATGAAACCATACTTGTAGAGGAAGATCGTGTCCCTAAGGCCCAAAAGCCCATCACAACAGTTATCCTCTCTCAAGCATGGTTCCACATCTCCTAAAATAAGTGATACTTGGAATCTTAGTTCACTATTTCTACAATTTCAACTTTCTAGCTTACTATAATAAAGCTAAGCTTTGCAAAAGCTAGTGTAAAAGCCAATGAGAAATTACAAAATCATACAAAAGCTAGTGTAAAGGCTTGTACTTGATTGGTACCTTTGCTTATATAAAGGCCAACTACTGCACGAGAAGTTGTGAAGCCCAAGCTGGATGTAGATTACTCCAACACAGCGCCTCAGTACAGCTCGATGTCCAGCTCACGACCACAGTGCCTCAGTACAGCTCGATGTCCCGCTTCAACCCTGCGGCCATGTTAGCTTCCAGCTGCTCACAACGCAGAACAGTAGCTCACAGCAGTGTGTAGCTCACAGGGCACATGAGCAGCTCACAGCAGCGCGCACACAGTGCACAACAACTCACACGTCCCATCGAAGCTGGAGTTGTTGTAGGCCGTGAAGTGGAGCAGGGCACTCTTATAGCCATTGAAGGCGTTCCGGCTAATTATGTCCACGAGCACGCTAGCGCTTTGAGGCACGCTAGCGCTTTGAGGCAGAAGAAGCCCACGGGCACACTAGCCGTTGAAGGCATTCGATTTCGGCTTATGTCCAGGTAGCAGATCAGGTGCGTGAGGTTACATGTGAAGGCCGTGGTCCACAACGTGATCCATTCCAGCTCACGACGTGATCCACAGCAGCTGATCACAGCGCCGAGCGCAGTACTACAGCTCACTAATGTCTCTTCTTTTCTTTTCTAATGTCTGATCCCTCCCTGGCATATTCCTCTTCTGTCGCTCTCTGGCGTTCCCTCCTCCAATATTCTCGTGCAGGCCGTCCAGGTACTGATATGGCGACGAGCAAAGTGCAAGAATATAGTAGTACAAAAGGAGAAGGATAAAATGATATTGAAGGAAAGAATGGAGACTATATAAAAGAGAGGGAAGTATCCGTTGGCGGGAATTAAGGGGTAGGTAGAGTTATTTCCCTTCTACCAACCCTTGACTAAAGTTTTTCTTCCCTTCTACCATTGAGTAGATGTAATGTTCCTTTCTATCAACCCTTGACTTCTACCATTGAGTAGATGCTATGTTTTCTCAAGTAGCAAATAGAAGATACTCATGAGATTTATCAAGTTTTTTTCATTGTAGGAAACATATGTGGTGACAACATATTAAAAGGAAAATGTAAGGTAGTTGTTGGAAGCTACTTGCTTTAGCTACAAAAGGGTTGAGTTGATTCTATATAAGTTGATGCCTTACCCATACAAGTTGATGGCTAAGCCAATGGGTTTAAGAATCCAGTATATCTCACCCAAGGTACTCAACAAGGCTTAGTGTGGCCTTATTTATTCTAGTAAAATCCATGATGGTATCCTCAATATTGTTATTGGGATAGAACAATGTAGATTAGTAGGGGCTATTGTGTAATAAACATGAATGTAGATAAAGGGTATGACAGGATCACTTGGGAGTTCCCCTTACTACTAAATGGCCATATATTTGCATCATTGATGATAATTCCAATGATGTAGCAAGTGAAAGCTCAAATCTTTAGACAGTTGGGTGCTCCCATTGGGTTGGGATTCAACATATCTCAAAAAGATTTGAGTGGCCCGATACATAAGACATGTAAAGATTAGGAAGAGAACCAGTCTCAAGCTTGGTCTTACTAGTCAAATCTTTAGATAGTTGGGTGCTCCCATTGGGTTGAGAGTCAACATATTGTCTCAAAAAGATTTGACTGGTGGCTAATACATAGGACATGTAAAGATTAGGAAGAGGATCGGAGCTTGGTCTTACTAGTCAAATCATAGACTCGAAGATGTTTCTTAGCCCCTAATGATATTCAGTGCTACTATCTTCCCCTTTCTATATGGACATGTTGGAAGAAGTTAGAGTCTCTTTTCAACTCTTACTGTTGGAGCTTTGATGGTGGAAGGGAGTGATTTGCAACATCATAGGAAAGATTGAATGAAAACCAAGGCTACTCAAGAGACATGTAATCTTCAATTTCCAATTCCATATAATCCAATTTGAAAGTTTGTCTCCATTCTATCCATTTCAATGCTTATATTCTTAATATTCTTAGCATTGAACTCCATTGAAATATGATATCAAGCTCCCAACTAGTTACACTCACATTTTTAAGAGCTCCACACTAGTTTAAGGCAACCCATTTGCACTAGGCAATACGCATGCACCTCATATAGGTCCATTTTGCTAGTTATACATGGTTTTAGGTACACCAGATTGGAACCTTGCAAGTATGAAACTCTAGTGGCAATTGACAAAGATAGGGACAACTAACAAAACTTGCAGTGTAAAGGTAGCTTCTTGTCACCACTAGGAGTTAACCTTGCAAGTAGGAAAAGAGAGTGATAATTGACAATGGGTTCACCACACCTAGGTCAGCCCATTGGTGCATTGAGACCATAGAAATTAGGGTTTCCACTGTTGGCTACCAAGCATTGCCGCACAAGGAAACAAGTGCCCAAAGAACCCTAGACTCAAACTCGGTATCAAGACTACTAGAGTAGGAAAGAGGTGACTCTTTGCCAACTTTGAAATTGAGACAAGCACCATAAGACAAAAAGGAGTTACAAGAAAAATACAAGGACATGTTCAAAGTTGAGAGAGAGAGAGAGACAAGGAAACTCCATTGTCTTGAGCCTTCAGGCTCTCAAGGTCATTCCTTCATGTTCAACACTCCAAACTGAAAAAGCACTCCCAATACAAAGATAAAGTGACCTAGTGTAAGTGTAGACTAGACAAACTAACTCTAGTCAGGTCACTAACTGGCTACTAACCCGACTTATTTAATGCAGTCACATGTAGATAGCTACACACTCTAGCTGTCATAGATGTCGGTCATAGATAAAGACACACTGACGGTGAGCTTGATTTCTAACACTCCCCCTCAAGCTCAAAAACAAAACTCAAATCATCTGCATCACTCCAAGTAGCTGTCTAAAGTGAATGAACTTATCTTTACCAAGTGATTTGGTAAAGATGTCTGCTACCTGGTCTTCAGTCTTCACATGCTCCAAGTCAATCTAATCTACTAAAACCATTTCCCTAATGAAATGGTAGTGAACCTCAATGTGTTTTGATCTTGCATGATAAACAGGATTGCTTGGTAACATAACACTGCTCAAATTGTCACAGTACAGCTTGACTTTGCTGTCCAAGTGTACTCCCAAGTCATTCAGCAACTTCTGTAACCACTTAGCTTCACACGCCGCTAAGGCCGCACCACGATACTCTGCTTCCATACTAGACAATGCAATTGTAGGCTGCTTCTTACTCTGCCAACTGATCATGCTACTACCCAATCCAAATGCATAGCCGCTGGTTGACCTCCTATCATACGTGCAACCAGCCCAGTCCGCATCAGTGTACCCCATCAAGTCAAGGGGTTTCCCATATGCATAAAACAGCCCATGATCTGTGGTACTCTTTACATATCTCAGAATTCTCATGACTGCATCCAAGTGTGGTTTGCGAGGCTTCTGCATGAACTGACTGATCAGCCCCACAACATAACCCAAGTCAGGTCTAGTGATCGTGAGATAGATCAAGCTGCCTACCATCTGTCTGTACATAGTAACATTCTCAATCTCTGTCCCAACATCAATCTGCAACTTGACATTCTGCTCCAAAGGCGTATCCATAGGCTTGCAATCAGCCATACCATATTTCTGTAACATGTCATGAGCATACTGCTTCTGTAGCAGCCATATGCCTTGAGTTGTAGAGACAACCTCAATCCCCAAAAAATATTTCAGCTCTCCAAGGTCCTTGACCTTAAACTCAGCCTGTAAACATGTCTTTTTTTCAGCAATCCCATTTTCATCATCTCCTGTAATGATTAAGTCATCAACATAGACAACTAGGAAAACATAGCCACTATCTGTCTTTTTCACAAACAGACTATGATCAGCATTACCCAATCAGAAACCATGTTGCTGCAAATACCTGCTTATGCGAGCATTCCATGCTCTGGGTGCCTGTTTCAGCCCATATAGTGCCTTTTTCAACCGACATACATGTGCTGGAAATTCTGGATGTACATAGCCTTCAGGTTGTTCCATGTAAACCTCTTCTTGTAATTCTCCATTGAGAAATGCATTCTTTACGTTCATCTGCCATAGTTTCCAACCTCTAGCTGCTGCCAAAGCAATCACAGTTCTAACTGTAGCCATCTTTGCTACAGTTTCAGTCTCCTCATAATCAAGACCATGCTGCTGCACATACCCTTTTGCAACCAGCCTGGCCTTATATCTTTCCAATGATCCATCTGATTTACATTTTACCTTATACACCCACTTGCATCCAATAGGTGTTTTGCCCTCAGGAAACTGTACCAAATCCCATGTACCATTTTCAGCCAAAGCTGAATATTCCTCATCCATAGCAGCACGCCAATTCTCATCTGCAACTACCTCATCAAACTTACTTGGTTCTCTAAAACCTGTTACTTTTGTCATATCAGCATAATGACGAGTTGAATATCCTGTGTAAGTATACATGTCAACACGTCGTCTGACCCTCTCTGATCTCTTGAGCTGTGGCTCACTGTGAGCTTGCCTCTCATGAGGCGGCACATAACGGTTGTGCCTAGTACCTGGCATCATAACAGACGGAATCCCCAATTCACTGTCTAAGCTATCACTGCTAGATGAATCATAACCTGCAGTGAGTGGACCTATTACATCTTCAAAAACCTTTTCCTTTCCCTTATATGTTCTCCCCCTCACTGACATATCTGTGTTAGTGGATGCAGTAGTGTGACTTCGTAATCGTCCTGTCCAAGGACTCACTATAGATGATACCTCACCTGTCTGACCACTCATGGAAGTACTCTCTGCAAGAGTATTTTCAGCATGACTCATACTGGGTCAACCATCAGTAGGCACTGCAACAGGATTCCCATACCAGGATGCTAACTCATCAAATACCACATCTCTGCTTATGAGTGTCTCATGCGTAGAAGGTACATAACACTTATAAGCTTTCCGTTCATGTGCATATCCAATAAACACACTTTTCACTGCCTTAGAATCCAATTTCTTCCTCTTCTCATCCGGTATATGCACATATGCAATGCATCCAAAGGCTTCCAAGTGCCTGATGTCAGGTTTATGACCATATAGTTTCTCATAAGGGGTGACTGCATGTATTCCCGATGTAGGAGTGCGATTCAGCACATAAACTGCAGTCATTACTGCTTCAGCCCAATAGGCATTAGGCAAACACTTCTCATTTAGCATAGCTCTTGCTGACTCCATTAAGACTCTATTCTTCTGTTCTGCAACACCGTTCTGCTCTGCAGTGTATAGCTACATGTGAGCTGCCTTCTGATCCCATACTTGGCAAGGTATCTGTCAAATTCTTTGGATACATATTCACCTCCTCCATCTAATCTCAAGCATGATATGTAGCAGCCAAGTTCATTTTCAGCATGTTTTTTAAAATCTCTAAAGACTTCAAACACCTCATCTTTATGCTTCAAAACATACAACCAAGTGTACCTGTTGAAATCATAAATAAACGAGACATAGTACCGTGCATCTCCAAAAGACGCATTATGCGACGGTCCCCAGACATCATAGTGCACCAACTGCAAAGGCCTAGTGCTGTTTTGTACATGTCTCATGAAAGGAAATCGTGCATGCTTCCCAAACTGACATGCAGGACACACATGCCCAAAGTCATTATACTTGAATTTTGGTAATCCAAGTACGACTGCCTTCTGCTGCATGGATTTCAACTTCTGTACATTTACATGTCCAATTCTCTTGTGCCAAATCTCTGCATCTCTGATGGCACTCTCATCATGACCAAACATAGCTACTTTAAGTTTAGGAATGGTCGCTTCCAAAGTAAACATCCTGCCATCCCTTCTGCCCTTGGCAATTAGCTTGCAGCCATTTCCATACTCCTCAATGAAGCATCCATCCTTGTTAAACCTCACTTGCAAATTCTATTCTACCATTTGACCCACAGACAAAAAATTCTTCGTTATGGTCGGTACATGTAAGACATCATGCTGACCTTTCTGCTTGCCATCAGGCATCATCAATGGAACAATCCCTTTATGCTTTATGTCATGTTGGGTGTCATCCCCAATACATACATGACCATGTGTACCTGCAACCATCTCATCAATCCACTCTCCATGCGGAGTCATGTGGTTTGACGCACCAGAGTCAATGTACCACCTGTCATCTCTGTTCTGCCTTGACGCAGTCTTGGACACATGCTGCATGGCAAAGAGTCTATCAACCTGATCATCCTGACCACCACTAGAGGATGCATAATGCCCATGTTGTTTCCCTTTTGCTTTCATGTCATTCTGCTTTTTGTAACATTCCTTCGCTATGTGCCCATACTTGCCACAATAATGGCAATCTTTGTCCATGTTTGATTGATCAGTAGACTACCAAGATCCAGATCCACCTCCTCTTTCTCGAGGTGATCTCCCCCTGCCTCTAAACCCGCCAGATCCACGCTGGCTTTGTGTATTTGCACCATGCCAATTACTCTGCTGCTGGTGATGTCCATAAGCATTACAAGTGTCACCACGACCTCGAAATGAACCATGACCTCTAGATCCTCTGCCACGTTGGCTAGAGTATAACACAGTGTCTCTACTCTGAGAGGCACTGGAACCTGTATTCAAACCAAGTTTGACTTCCTCATGCAGCAACAAAGCAACTAGCTCTTCCCAGCCAGGGGGCTCTTCTCTGACAGAAATGGAAGTGTCAAAAGCTTTGTACTCTTTGCCTAAGCCATTCAAGGCAACAGCAATCATATCATCTTCTGATACACTTGAGTCAATGGTAGCAAGTTGATCAGCTATGGTCTTAATCTCCGTGGTATACACCTGGATGCTCTTGCCATTCCTAGTCATGTTGTTGAACTGCTGTTTCAACTGGATCTTCCTTACATGTGTCATGGTTCCATAATTTTTCATCAGTATGTCCCAAGAATCCTTCGGAGTCTCACATCCAGTGATTTGAATTACCATAGCATCAGATATACATAAAGAAAACCAATGCAGCACCTTGCATGCTCTTTCATTCCATAGCCTGTAGGCTCTTTTCTGTTCATTTGTTGGATTGTGTGCAGGCAACTCAGGAGCAACTTCATCTCCTGTACATAGATCCCAATAACCTCTGCCAACCAGAAAGTTTTTCATTCTGAATTTCCATAATGCAAAGTTCTTGTTATCCAACTTCTCTCCAACTATCTGAGTGATATTGTCAGTCCCATGTCCATTAGCCATGATGCAATAGACTGTCTATCAAGTGCCTGACTCCCTGCAGACCAATATGTATGACTGACCAAGTTCAGTCCGTAACAGTTTATGACAGTTTTCTACACTAAATTGCAGAAAAAAAACAGGGTATTTCAGCCCACTGACACCCCAAAACAACCCACAAACAAGTGGTCTCAACTGTAGATATAACTGTCAATGCATAAGCTATGTATTTGCTTCAGCTTAAGCTTCTATAACCTCACTGTCAGAGTACATACATGCAGTCTGAAAATTGTAAACTGTAAGTAACCAGCAGCAATTTCAAGTCCAAAACTGAGTGGTAATCATGTCATACATGTTCCAAAATCTCCCAGGTAGCTGCTAGTACATTTGGCATTCAAGACATGAGCATAGAGGCACAGAACAGTGCATAACCAGCACATACAAGTGTCAACAAATTTAGTTGCAGGTTGCAGTTAACCAAAATTCAGCATAACAAGCTCCAAGCAGCTCCAAAATGTCTTCCAATCATGTCATACATTTACTTTTTAGTGGCAAGTTCAATACATGAGCATCTGAGTAGGCATAGACAATCTGTCTTCAATGACCAATGGCATAAACTTCATGAACTGCTTGTAATTAACCAAGACAGTGTGACTGCATTTACTTCAGCTTTAGAATTTAGTTTTCAATGATGTTCATTGCTTGCTTCAATCCTCCATACATTCAGCATGTATAGGTCAGTTCATATAGATGATGGAACCCCCAAGATGACCTGTATTGCTTCAGTAATACACAATGCTTGTCATTGACTGTGTATGATAGTTTTCAGCCACTAACATACTTTAGATCTGAGTGATTTTAGTGAACAACGTCAGCTCAAATGCATTACATCCGGTACATATGGCTTCTTGACATACATCTTGGCTCCGGTGATGTTTCTGGGTATGTATGAGTGCTTCAAGCTCATGCCAGACAAGTATATATGCTTTGTAGTGGCTGTATACAACAGGCCACTGTTTATGACAGACCTGTAATCTCTATTTTCAGCTCATAAGTGAGCTCTCACACAAGCATTCACACTTTGTACTCTTCAAGTACTTCCCACTAGTCCCTGTCAAGCATTTAGCCACTCCATATCACTAGTATGTGATGTTTTCAGCCCATTGAGAAGTCTACAGAACCAGGCGCAGTTTGCGTAGATCTGTCCTCTGCTCCAACAGCTCCATTTGATGAGGTTGATGCTAATGGAGCACACACTAGTGCTTAATACCCCCTTCACAAGGCTCTAAACAAGCCACAACCTGTAGCTTGAACCATAGAGTGGGCAATCACTCAATGCATACCTTCCAGTTTACAATGACATTCAGCCTGTTTGAAAAATGACACAAGTCTTCAACTGCAGATCATCTTCACTCCCTCCTGCTCCAAGAGGTCCACCAAGTAAGTCTTTGATACCATGTTCAAAGTTGTGAGAGAGAGAGAGACATGGAAACTCCATTCTCTTGAGCCTTCAGGCTCTCAAGGTCATTCCTTCATGTTCCACACTCCAAACTAAAAAAGCACTCCCAATACAAAGATAAAGTGACCTAGTGTAAGTGTAGACTAGACAGACTAACTCTAGTCAGGTCACTAACTAACTACTAACCCGACTTATTTAATGTAGTCACATATAGACAGCTGCACACTCTAGCTGTCATAGATGTCGGTCATAGATAAAGACACACTAACGGTGAGCTTGATTTCTAACAGGACATACACTAATGGACTCATATTAAGGTTGGTCAACTCGAGACCTTGAAGGGTCTCTAGTTGGACTTGTAGCCTTAAAAACCTTGTATGTCATTTCAATTAAAGGCTAGGTCACCAAAAGTATTAAGTACACATGAATTAGGTATAGATTACACTAAGTAAGTAGTGCACACACACACACACACCCCTCAAAAAAAGCACTTTATAGCTATAATCACTATCCTTTAGAAAGTAAAGAAGCCTAGGACATCATCGTAACACCATTGAACATGAAAGTCCCATATTGAGACATTTTGTCCCTTATTAAGGAACTAGGTGTAGCACAATAGATCCACGTTCTCATAAGTTCTACATCCCGAGGACATTTTCTTTAAGTCCCATGTGGGATTGAGACAAGCTCTTATTTCACCTCAGGAGTCTTAGGACTTGCCTACCTAGAGGATACAAACCACAATCAGTTTGTGGATTCTTGTGAGTTGTCTCATGTAATAAACCTAGAGAAGTCCTGTAGTATTCAACGAAAATTTATGTCCATGCACATCACTGCCCAATTTTCCCTCAAGAAACCTCAAACTTAGCTGAGCATGAGAATCTCGATTCTACTTCATAGGCAAGTCACCCCTAATAGCAACATAATGCTTGCCTGAGAAATATTACTTTGTAATCAATCATAGGTGAGACTAGAGAAAATATTGCACTTGGTTCAAAGAGAGTGAGAAGTGAAAGAGAATAAAATGTTGATCCCCTTGCCAATAAGGCATCATCTCACATTAGCCCCCCAAAAATGAAGTTGAGCCTCATATATATCCTACTGAATTTGGAGGATCATGTATTAATAGCTCCATCTAATGTTTAGAAAAGCTACCCAAATTATTAGGTCCATCTAGCCATAGATGATTGGTCATTGGGATTGAGGTATTCTCACATTCCTTGATGGGATTTATTTTACTTATCTAATTAGCAAAGGTACCATACTATTACAACATAAAAAAGCAACATCCTTTTATTATCATGTTACATAGGGTCCATTAACACAACATCATAGGGTCCATTAACACAACGTCTAGCACATGACAAACACTTTGGAAAAAAACATTTTATTGCATAAAAGATAATATATAAAAACACCATTCCATGAAGTAGTATAAAATCCATCTCCCTACAGAGAAAACAATTGTCTAGCCTAGGATATGAGCTTCCAACCCCATAAGATTGGGTTGTATGTGATTACACTACTTCTGTCAACAACACATAGTATTAACATAGAGCCACGATGAGCTTCCCTTAGCATTAAAGGCATCCTATATAATAGGGTCACTTGGCCCTTTGCCTTCTCAAGCACTCATGTAATCAAAAACACCTATCTCCTAAAAGATCACGGGATCCCAACCCACTAGTGAGTATTTTGGCATCTTATAGGATGCTAAGGCATATTGGGATAGGGATGCCAATGGCTTGAACTACAATGATAAAAATTTTGTCAAATTGTTCCATGAAAAACAATAATTTTAGAGAATAATTTTAAAATATTTGTTATAATGATAAAAAATGATAATTTCATAGACTAATTTTAAAATATTCGTAATAATATTTTTTGGGGCCATAAGTATAGTCTTTGGGATAGGATCTTCACAAGTATATATGAATGGTCTTGCTAAAAATTCATGTGTCTATTATTTCTAAGGGTAGAGACGAGATGATACTAGCCAAATAGGTGCCTATAGGAGAAGTTGCTACACAAGATTACACACATCATAATTTTTGAATTGTCAAATGCATAGCATGATTGAAATCCTCACGGAGAGTACCTTAAGATCCTCTAGGGGTTCAGCCTCTCTTGTAGAGATTCAAACCTATGGTTTTTTACCCAACATGGAAGGTTTAAGATGTCTAGGAGAGAATAGCCCAACATGCTTTCCTCCCCTCCTTACTTTTTATAGTACTCTATTTTAATATTGGCCTTGTTGAGCATGTTCTTAGCCCAAAAAGCATGCCTTTCTTTTAGCTCTCTTATTTTTTCTCAAAAGATAAATTCAAAATTTTTCCAATATTAATTTGTTCTTCTTTTCCTCTTGTGTTTTCCTTTTATTATGATGCACTTTCAAAGTTCCATTGAGAATTTGCAAGAGTTTCTACATTGTTTGAATTATTTCACCTACCTTTGAGATTCATGAGAATTTGATATGCTCCCATTGATACTTTTCTATGGAATTTCTCAAATTCAAACCCTAATAAAATGAGAATATCCAATGAGGATTTCTTCGTTTTGGAGCACTAGCTCTTTGTAAAGGTAATATACTTCCACCCTTGTAAGGCTATTTTAGGTGTAGCCTTCTTGTTATTCAAGTCACCTCATTGTGAACCTTGAAGTAGCTTCCCATCTATCATATTGCAAGCTTCCACATAGAGCCAGCTACAATAGTTGGCAATCACTAGAATCCTTGGTACTTATATTTTTGTGTTAAGACATGAAGTTTATAAGTTTAGTGCTAGTTTGAAAGGTTATATTATTTCATCATACAACTAGCAATGTAGTTTGCTTTATTTTCTATAGCCACATGTTTTGGGCAATGCAATTTCTCTTTTTCTCAATATGGCTATGTGCTTTGCCTTGGTGGTTCTTTTTGTCCATGTGCACTTCCATGACCAATATGGTCATGCACTTGGTAATGTGCTTTCCTTTTTAATATGACTATCTAATTTTCATGATGGGGTATATATGGCTATGTGGTTTGCTTTCCATGCACTTCGAATGTTTGCTCTTGTTGCTCATTTGGACAGTAGGGAATATGATGTTAGTGTGTGGAGTTTCTATTTAATCCATTGGTGCGATATGCTTGGCCAATCTAGCCATGTACTTTGGTCAACATTGTAAGTGTTATTATTGCTAAATGCAATGACTCTGTTGTTGGGGCCACACAGCTTGTGTTATTCATGTGTACTAAACATTTTTCTTTTAATTTTCTTTTTTGTTATTGTGATTACCTTTCAACAACTGTGGTCTTGCTTTTGTGTCAAACAAGTGTGAAAAGCTTAGCTACGAGTAAGTATTATACAAATGTAAATTTCTAATCAATGAATATTTATTTACTAGTTATACCTAGAAAAATCATGAGTTTCAAGTTAACTTGATAGAATATCTATAAATATTCCCTAGTTAGAGGATAGTACTTGCTAGTTATGACTAGTAAAAACTAAAATTTTCTAGTTAGGTTGATATTATTACTAGTTATACAATAACTTCCTAGATAATGTTGCTAGATAGGGCTTCAATTTTCTAGATACTATCTAGGAAAAGGATGTTCTAGTTAGAAGAGACTAGTGATGGCAAAATTATCCAGTTATGACTAGAAAAATCTACATTCTTCCTAGTTCTGTTAGTAATCTTCCTAGTTATAATGTGAACTTTCTATATAGTAAGTGGTTTAGAGTCTCTTGTGCAACAAAGGAAGAGTTGTTCTCGGTCATTGAACTACCGTACGTGCAAAATTAGAGGAAATTAGCTAAGTTGGCCCTTGCCAATAATCATAACAGTGGTCAGTAAATACATGAGTGAGCATGATCGAGTGTTGAGAGGCATAACATAACCAAGTGATGGCCCAATGGTGATGGGCGTGGTGGTCAAGAGGAAGAGCAGCGGATGTAACCGAGTGGATAGATCATTACCTCAATAGAGGGATGCCATCATGTGGTCAATGACTTGAGAAGATCTACCATTTGCAAGCAAAGCATCCAACATGTTACCTCGTCCTTGATCCCAAAGTTTAGGCAAAAGGTGGGGCTCTATTTCTTGATGAGGACATGGGGAAGTAGGATGAGCATGTGATTGTCAAACGTCCATTGTGCCAAAGATGCCAGGGCCATAAAGATGTGGCTGCCACTAGGGAGGCATATCCTGCTAAGTGCAAGCAGGTAGTGCGAGTAGCAAAAAATGGGTTGGTGAAGCACATGTTGACCGTAGGCATAATAGTTGATGGGAGGAATGATAGGTAGAGGCTAGTGGGGCAAGTGATGAGAAGCAGTGGATGGTGAAGATAATGCCACACACACACACACACATAGTAATACTATAAGACTTAATAATAATGTTTTATCATATAGAATACATGAAAATTGCTAATATATTGATATTATTAATATTGCATATAATGTTACTGATATATTATTATTGAATATTATTATGATATTAATATTAATGTAGTTTCACATTAATTTGAAGATTTGGCATATTAATATAATTTTTATACTCTACTCTATGTAATATAAATATATGTTACTAATATAGCATTATGAGTAAAGTAATTTGTATACTAATTACTAATAATATTATTAAGAGGTTTGGGGTGGGGTGTCATTTGGTGAGCACTTGCACACCATTACCTTACAAAACATTTTGAGGGGACCATGTGTTAGCAAAACATCGGTCCCCCATGTTGACTCGCCAATGTTGAGCCCATCACCCACTTGTTGCCACTCACATTTATCCACCCTCTATAGGTGTCCACCTATAGGCCCACTTGCTTGTGTGTCTACGCGCCCATATACACCCATAAGCTCTACAACCTATGTGTTACACAGCCCCTTGGTTGTTTGACCCTGGGTGGTGTGAAGCACTGGCCTAGTGTAATAGCCTAGCTTTTATTCTCAAGATCTCACATCTTTGTATCTCTAAGAGACATAATAGCTTAAGATCGCATGATAGTGCACGCTTATATGATTGTTATATATAGATGTCCTTACTCTCATAATGAGACATTTATATATATGTGAAGGTAGCTCTGAAATTTTCATGTTATACTAATTATGTAACTTGAGTGTGTGTACATATTACGTCATAGTTACACGTTATGTGTAATCTCAATTAATGCGACAAATTTACATTATGATTACTTATATGTGGATTACTTATGTAGCTGTATCATATATACCTTTTAGTTAACTTGGGGTTGTGGGATGATCCAATAAAGTATTGGCTAGACCCAAAGTTGAGCAACATATACTTAGGTCTAGAATGATCAAGAAAGTATAAAATGGTGAACTTGGATTGTACATTATGGACATTTTCCACAATTAGGGGCGAGGATAGATTGCAAAAATACAAAAGAACTATTTGCACGTTCAACAAATGTTGAACACACAACCTCTAGTTTCTAACTCTCAATGCTTATAGCTTGACTATACTAGAAAAATGTGGCAACATTTCTAACACACTATTTATATATATTTTTATTACTTCTTGATTCTCCATCCAATTTATGATGAACACATCTTTATGATTTCCAAATTTAACCTCTCGATGGTGTCACCTACTTTCACGCCCTACAAAAGACAAATGGATCAACTAGAGATTTATCCTCACTCTAGGGTTAGGGGCATGTGGGAAACTCATCCAAGTTCTTGATGGAGCTCCACTTCATTCAGTGCACCATGGGTGTCCTCCATGCTGATAACCTTAACAGCTAGTGAACCATGATTAGCTCATTTAACTCTGATAGTAATGGATATGCCGATTTCCAAGAGTTCCACAAGATGATGTTCATGGTGGTAGCCAAATTTTTCACAAGCTCATAGTGGTCATTTAGTCTTTGTACAATCTCCAGTACATCACATTTAAGGGGAGGAACACACACACACACACACACACACATGTACGTATGTATGTATGTATGTATGTATGTATGTATGTATGTATGTATGTATGTATGTATGTATGTATGTATGTATGTATGTATGTATGTATGTATGTATGTATGTATGTATGTATGTATGTATGTATGTATGTATGTATGTATGTATGTATGTATGTATGTATGTATGTATGTATGTATGTGCATGCATGCATGCATGCATGTATGTATGTATGTATGTATGTATGTATGTATGTTATAGAAATGGAGAGTCTACACCCTTACATTACACTACAAGCATGCATCCTTGCAATACACTATTGGCATGCATCATCCTAACATCATGTGTTAGGAAAATTATAGGGTTTTTATAGCTCCCCATAAACACATGCCAAAGAAGATGGCACAAGATCCATGAGATCATGTGTTGTAATCCATGAGATCATGTGTTGTGATCCAAGACTATCCATACCACAATGAGTAGGAGGCCAATTCTAGGATGACAATGAATACCATGCATCATACGTCCTGGTTCATGGCAATGAAGAAGCTTATTGTGCACATGAAGCCTTTCATTTGATGGTATTTCCATCTTTTATCATTCTATACTTTTATAGTGTCACTGCAATTGGTCATAGTCTTGATTTAGTATAGGGGGATAAGGTTGTTTCCAGGACATCTAAGTATAAACCATGGATAGGTTAAGTCTACAAGGAAGCATATATTGTGTAAAGTTTACAACCAAACATGTTTTTCGTCTCTAGTATGAACTCTACTTGATTATGTTTGTGAGTTCCCATTTTCAAACAAACTTGATTTATGACCTCCATAATCCAATGTGCCATTGAGACATGCCTTGGATGGCTCACAAGGTGTTAACCCTCATATGAACAAGGTGGAAAATCCGAAAAATCTAAAGCAAAAGACAAAGGCCAAGGCAAAAGTGAAACAGAAGATGGAGGCACACCATGAAAAATATAGAAATACAAGAAGTGCAGAAAAGTCCTAAATAAAGGAAAAAGGCGCACAAGAAAAAGCGCAAGTCAATACTTTTGTAAAAGAGTGCAAGTGCATCATGATTTAATTTAAAGAACGCCGGGCTCTCACCCATGCAATTTGTAAAGGTAGATGGGCGATAGAAAGGAAACTAGGAAGATAGGAGGACAATGGGAAAAAGGGCCTAGGCCACGATCGACCATGTAAAAAAGGGGATAAGGGGATGACTGCCCAAAAGGGATTTAGGGTTTTGTATATAAAGTTGAAAAGTGAATGAGAAGCTCATTCTTGTGTGTGGCCAAAAGTGGCTCTCTTCTTCTTCTCCTCCTTCTTCTTGCTTGCTTGAGCTTGTACTTGAGAGAGGCAATGTGAGAGTGTGAGGGAGTGAGTGTGTGAGGGTGAGGGACTGGGGAGGAGAAGCTCTCCCTCTTCTCTTCTCTTCTCTTATCTTCTCTTCTCTTCTCTTGCTCGTGGCAATGGAGCTTGGAGCTTGGAGTGTGGAGCTTGCTTGAAGCTTGCACTTGGATCGTGGAGTTACCGAGTGCGCGGGAGAGGAGGTAACTCGATCAGCATGGAGGTAAGCTCACTACACCCGTAGATATGGATGGCGCGTCGACTATGTGAGAGGTAGCCATTAGTGCTCGGCTTGGAACACTTGAAGCAATAAGCGGTCCGTGGGTCTTGGCGGTTGAGCGAGAGCTCCCACATTTTGGTTCCGTTGTCGAGACCAATGGATTCAAGTCTTCAACGCTTGCGCACTTCGAATCGAGCATTGAAGTAGGGTTTTCCCCAAACCGATGCTTGAGATAGATAGGTAGGAAACAAGGGAGTTTGAAGAGGTATTCGATCTCCTTAGCAAGTAGGTTTTTGGTTTTTGAACTTGGAAAAGCATGATGGAGTAGTGTAGGTATTTCCCTTATGATTTTTTATTGCATTTAGAAAGGATAGGAGCAAAACGTTGGAGCACACAATAGGGTTTTCTGTTGCTGTATAACATGCTAAAACAGGAAAAGAAGGGCAAAAAATGAAATTTAGGGTTAAATGTTAGTAAGGGAAGCAAGACTAAGGTGAGTATAGGCCTGGGCAGGGTGATGAGGGGCCAGGAGTGGCAAGAAAGGCCACATTTTGCATTGCAGGGTTTCAAGAGAGTAGGAGAGAGGGAGAGAACTTTATCACCTGGACCTGCTTCGATCTGGTCATCTAGGAGTTATTTGCCCAGCCTAGGTGATTCCACACCTTCCCCTACATGAGTGGCTTGTACTCAACAGGTAGGAAAGCCTCGATTGCTCGTCCCAACAAATTCTTTGAAGTTCGGCAGAAATCGTGTCGCACTCGGCCCGTCCGAGTGATGGCGATTCTAGGCCAAGTCCAAGAATCGGCCCTCGGCCCACTACCACTCGGACGCCAACCACTCAGACCACTCAATCCATTCGACCCTCGGCCAACTTCACTTGGACGCCTTTCACTCGGCCCGTCCAAGTGAAGCATTCAGACCACTTGATACTTGGCCCACCTGACTCGGCCATTCGGCCCTCGGCCCACTCGGCCAACTTCATTCGGACAAGTTATCATTTGGCCCTTGGCCCACTTGGCCACTCGGCCTTCGAACCACTCGGGCACTCGGCCCTCAGACAAACACACTCGAACCGACCGAATTCAACATTCAGACCAGTTACATTCGGCCCTTTCTCATTTGGCCCTCGACCATTCGAACGAGCCAAATCAGGCATTCGGCCCCTGCAATTCGGACCTGTTGGGTCGAATTTAGATTATTTCAAATTTTAACCTATAGACCCTGAAATTGACCGAGAGACCATATAGAGCCGAAACCATATCATAGATCTATCAGTGGGCCGAAATCTAGAGCAAGTAGTTCAAAACTTGGCTACAGACGGTCCTTCAAATCATGCATGGTGTTTACCGTAACGGCCCTACGGCTGAGGGAACTGCCCCCCCTCGGACCCCCGCAGAGTGGGCTCTGCCCCCTCCACACCTCCCCCAAGTAGATTGGAGAGAAAATGCACGCCGTGATAGGTCCTCCAATTTAGATCCTAGTGTAGTAATGGCTCTACACAAGCATGGATACTCACTTGCAAAGAAGCAACCAAAAGCTCATACCCAAACAAAGACAAACAGAGACCCTAGAACCTCAATGGGCCAATCTAGCCAACAAGGGCAAAAAGGCCACACCACAAAAACACGTATGTGTTGCATTCGGACTGCATCTAGTCAAAGTAGGAATCAACAACATCAAGCTACAACTACGAGGGTGGCTAGATATGACAGTCCTGACGATAGGTGCACCTTGAATGGCATTGCACAAATGATCCGAGACGTCAGTGGAGAATCCACATCTGGTTGTGCAGTTGGGACTCAAGGGCATTTGTCAAAAGGCTTAAATTTATAAGCCAAGACCCGGAAGATGAAGACATAGTGCCGCCTGCTTATCTTAGGGTCAAACTCACCGCGAAAAGAGAGCACACATTCGATGCCCTCATTGATGAAGGAGCTGATTTTAATATCTTGACCTATGGCGCATGGACCCTACTAGGCCAACCAGAGTTCACACCAGCTAATGCAACTCTTAGTCCTTATGAGGAACACTCCCAAACACTTATGGGGAAGTGCAAAATCCTTGTAACCATTGAAACGGAAAGCTTGCCTATCATATTCCATGTTCCTCCAAATAGTGCTAATTGTGGGAAGGAAACCCTCCTCAAACGACCTTCCAAAAGGGCAACCAAGTGTGAGACCGATTATGTAGCACAGAGGATACACTTGACACTACCGGGTGTGAGGATAATTGCAACCTTTAGTAAGGGTGACCTCATCGAACCTCGAGGGAAAGGCAAGGAAGGTGCTGACATAATAGGGAAGCCTAGTAATGAGAGCAAGGACCTACTGAAAGAGTTGATACAAGCACAAGTTGAACGACGAGAACTAGTGATGAGTGAGACCATGCTTGAAACAAGAAGGTCAAGAGACAATGCCAAGGACAAGCTTTGAACTTACAAATATCGTAGAAGACCCCAAAAGAAGCCCAAGCCTTATAGATGAAGGCATCAATGGAGAGCTAGCACAACGCCGCAATGGATACCCAAAGCACTATGTGCACAAGGGTATTACGCAGGTAACCGATGGTTTTGGGTACCAAAACCCACTACTAAACCTCCTCTGCCGGTCGAAGGCCAAGACGTATCAAGAGCAAAGAAGCGTAGGAGGAAGTCTAAACGAAAAACCAAGTCTCGATTCAAAAACATAGAGTGACCGAGCCCCTCATGATCAAAATCAAGAAACCAAACAGGACTAATCGAAGGGTAGATCCTCAGCCTAGCATGCTCAACAAGCAGATATCAGATGTAATCGTTGAGGATATGCAAAAGCCACTGGTGCCCAAGAAGCCTTTGATCTCCCAAGTGGATAACAAGCATCATAGGCACAATATTTCTCATGGCAAGGCTAAATGCTCAACAAAGCAAATGGCAGAACCATCTAACAGCTACGAGCAAATCTTCCAGCCAGTGTCAAAGCCACTTAGGAGTCCCAAGTCTCCTACACCCTCTTTCCCTAAAAAGACATAGGAAGCACAATAGAAACCGTCAAGTGCAACTGCTCAATCCCAACCTCTATCTCCATCCAAGTTTCCAAATGTCCACAAGGTGGGACATGACACCACCCATAGCTCTAAGCCCAAGGATATGCCTGTGCAACCTAATGAGACTAGATCAACTGATGCTCAATCTACACAAGTGAATGCTCAAAGGGCAACAAAAGACATGATCACTTCTGATCGGCCTAAGGACTTGACACCGCAATCCACCAATAGTAGCCAGTCCATTAAACTAGCTACTACCACTTCCAATTAGGGATCACAGCAGTCACAACCCTTTGTTGTGACAATGCCCCTTACGGAACGTGTGCTTAGCCATTCACCTGTGAAGGAGGTGTCCCAACCAACATCCTTGACAACTCCAGCACTTCCAAAGCACCTAAATCCTAGGCTTGAGGAGCTAAACAGAGGGGAATTAGCTGAAGAGCTAGACTCTCCAAAAAGAGAGGTAGTTGTACCTTCACAACCTTGCAGGGCTATTGAGCAGGCAGCAGCTATGTCCCACGAGAACACACTAGAGAAAGAGAATGTTGAGGCCCAACCAAACACATCAACAATTGACCTAGTTCAGGGTCCTGAGTCCTTAAAGGAGACACCGCAAGTGCCCAAGAAAAAAAGGACAAAACTACGAAAACAATGGCAGTTGCAAGTGGTGATAGACGCCAATAAGATCGAGACCAAGAGCACTGAAGAGCTGAGGAATAAAACATCAAGTCCATCCACCAATGAACCCATTGTCATCTCTCCTAACGGCGATGAAACCTTAGATGCATCCATGTGTTCTGATAAGTTAGAGCAACCATTACCATCAACAGTTGCTTGCAACACTCAATCCACCGACAACAGAACTCGCATTGACCAATCAAGAGTGGATACAACACTGTCACAATAGGGTGACAAGACTATACCAGTCACATCCAAGGAGAACCATGACACAATAGCAAAAAGGCCTCAAGAGAAACATGGAAACCCCGAGAGCATAAGCAATCCTAGCATTGACCAATCTTGCTTATCTAGGTGGCCTGAGCCCCCAGTTGTGCTAAAGCCTAGGGAAACTCCTAGAACCTTGCATGAGATAGCAATCGAGAAAGCCCTCATTGAACATAGAAGTGTCGCAGAATGCTTAACTGAGTTGGATGCTAAGCTCAAAATGTTCGCATGTGTCTATGTCCTTGCAGACATGGGTGCATTCACTAAGGAGCAGCTTGAAGAATACTTGCCATTTCCCCTATCCTGGGAAGAGCAAGAACATCTTGACGAGCACTATGGCAGGCTCCTGTATGAATGCATGCGACTCACCTCTGATGAGGAAGTCGACGAACTACGCTTAAGTGTAACATTCAATGATATACTCTGCCAACCAAATCTCTTAGAAATAGAGCAACTAAAGCGACAATCAGAGGGTCCAAGTCAATTTGAAAAACGTTGGTTTAAAACCGCATTGCAATGGCTGAACTAGGAGCCCAAATTATGACGGTCTCAGAGGAGCGATTGGCCAAATAGCAGTCTCAAAGAGACCCAATCCATGTGGCACCAACTTCCTTTCGAGTATTGACTGTCATTCCGGGTATGGACTTAGCCGGAACTAGCCAAGAGAAATCTCTGGCGGCTGATAAGGTTCTCACTAAGGAGGAGCTACATATTGCAAGTAGACTCGGACAAGGTACCATGATACTTGACGTTGCAAAATACCTCATGTTATTAAGAAGGCTACCACGTGTATTGGATGCATGTGCCACACTCTAGTATAATCCTGAGTTCTACAATTGGTTTTTATCCTCGCAATGTGACATGGGTTTCATAAATGTGTACATAAATAAACAATGAGTTTTGTGACCCTGTATAGATAGTATCAACACACACTAGCAATGATAGTCAAGCGCAGGGAGAAGAGTTGGGTTTGGCAAGCTGAGCTCCTCAGGTCCTCCTCTCACCACATGTCCAAAAGTTGTGGGACCATTCCCGCCTCTAGGTGGAGTGCATGTAACCCTCATTACCACCATAGAAAGCTCTGACCAACACCTCTGAGGGTGTAGACGGGGCGCCATCCCCTTCTATACACCTTTCCCCTTTTCGGTCTCTCCTTTCGGGGACAAGCCCTGCTCCACTCCATCACGACCAGTCTGCATAACTTAGCATAAGCCAAGATCTGCTAATGGTGGGAATACGCTCCGCAGTTGAAGCAAAGTGAATATCGTCACAAGGGTCGTCCCTCTACAATAAACACTGCATGACTCACCTCACTATACTCCTCCTCATATGCGCTTGATAATCCACTATTTAATCCCTTCCATGCAAATAATTCTACCATGCCTCAAAGCCTAACCTTGGTTCACATTTTGTAGGTTCCTCTACAGTTGCCATCATGGAGCACCCAGTGCAGCTGGCTTGCAAGGATGCTATCCACCGTCGGAGGGAGCATGCGGCACAAGCTCCTCTACCAGAATGCTATGTGCCTACCCTTAAGAGGTATGCAAAGAAATGAGACCCCGAGTGACGCCACCCTGGACACAGGCCAAAAACTTCCCTGGCTAGGAAAATAGAAGCTCAGGGGAATGCCCAGGGAGTAGCAACCCCGACCGTGCAGGCCCTCCCCAGAAGCTCGGGCACTAGGTGCTCAAAGGAGGAGAAGGAAGTTCGATTCAAGAAGGAATTTGATGAATTGTTTCGAGGCATTCTTAAGATCGAGGCGGCCAGGGACTATATCTTTTGGGTCCCAGTCGATGTCTTCCTTGCCCAGCCCCACCACCGACACAGCCCCAGTCACCTGATCACCCAAATTCACCCCGCCTCATACAAATTGAGTAGGCCCTGTGTTGTATGAGCTACTTGCCAAATGCCATCCTGCCACAACTTTTTGTTTTTAAGTGATGAAAGGGGCAAGCCTCCCCCAACTGTACAAACCTTCCTTACTACTAATGCATGGCAAGTCTTCAACAAGCTCAAATGAGATGCATCGCAATCAACACCATAGGATTTAGATGAAGTAAATATTTTTGCATTGCAGCTGTTCATCATAATTGACGCATGTGATTTACATATACTCTCACGAAGTGTCAAGTGGATGAAGGACGACACAGGTCTTTGTATGAAAGTGTTCAATGCCCAAGTCACCGCAAGACCACCAACCTCACAAGAGCCATGATGAAAGCCTCACCACCTGGAAGTGAAAATCACCCTTGCGATTGTCCACATCGCATGGCCCACAATGTGATTAGTGGCAACTCTCTGCTTCTGGGTCAAACTCACCTGGCACTCGCAGCAGTTGTTACCTCAATTGTAACAACATCACACGTTACAAAGAGGTTTTACAAAATCTCTAGTGTATCTCCCCATCTCAATGATGGCTTCTCTAGCAATGAGGCTAGGGCACAATCATCACTGTAATATCCATTTCCAAAGCCTTCGAATCTCAACATTTTTCAATCCATGGAAAGGCTGCAGCCTCAATGTATTGCAATGGTTGTACTCATGTTATTCTTTTTTTTTTTAAGAGTGTGGGAAAGAAAAGGAAAGAAGAAAAAGAAAAAGAAAAAGAAAAAAAGAAAAGAAAAGAAAAGAAAAAGCACCCACAATCACAGCACGACACCTAGGGGTCCTCAAATTAGGTACGCCCAGTGACCTTGGTCGGCTGGCTCCGCCCCTAGTCCCCTAGCCCTTTACACATCCCCCACAATTGTTCAGAGCACATCAAGGGTAGGACATACCTAGGGAGCTTGTCTCACTTATGATTAGACCTGTCACCCTGACCCATTTGCACGATTCCTTTTTGCACTCTGCCTTAGTATCATTGCAATCGATCATGGTAAGCACTGCACGAATGGCCATGAGAAGTACATTGTACTCGTCGAGCACGCCCAGTGGCTACCAGCAACCGAAAGTTTGGTGTCGATGTGTTCAATTATGCTACATCATGCTGTCACAATGCAAAAGATGTCTCTTACACCTTCATGTGTACTTCTTCTCAACACGAACAACTTTGCTTCATCCACATGTTGTTACGAGAAACCGGCCCGCGGTCTTCTAACTACGTAATATCTAAGTATGCACGAGCACTCACATAATATCTACACCAAAAAATATACACAGTTTGGGTGTAGGACAATACTCTCAGCTTGCTTAGAGTTCAACCTATCTCCCAAACTAATCAACTACATCTTGTGCACGATAAGAAGACTAGCACTACCCCTAGGGAGAGACCACATATGAGAGGTTTTCAATTACAGGTATTGAAGACTCCAACGAAAGTGTTGTTCGCTCTTCATTGACACTCAACTCTGAATTCTTATCATTTATCATCCTCCAAGCCTGCCAAGAATCATCATGTGCAAAATCCCCAAAAAACCAATACCTGGGCCATCCCAGCGCAATTCCCAACAGCAAACAGCCCTACCCCCAACTCCAATCACCCTACCACCAGCCACCCATGCCAATAATGTGGCCCCAACAACCTTCATCTACCCACCACCAGAAACCCTCCAAGGCAACCACAGACGTCCTTGCCACCCACGTCTTTGGTGCATGCTAAGGCCTGCTACCTACGACTATGAGTGCCATGGGACTGGCACTCGTCTAGGAGGGGGGTAATGTTAACCCTTAGACAAACAAGGTGGAAAAACTAGAAAATCTAAAGCAAAAGACAAAGGGCAAGGCAAAATTTAAATGGAAGATGAAGGCGCGCCATGAAAAATATGGAAAAACAAGAAGTACAGAAAAGTTCTAAATAAAGGAAAAAGGCACACAAGAAAAAGCGCAAGTCAATACTTTTGTAAAAGAGCGCAATCTCATCATGATTTAATTTAAAGAGCATCGGGCTCTCACCCGTGCAATTTGTAAAGGTAGATGGGCGGTAGGAAGGAAGTTAGGAAGATAGGAGGACGTTGGGAAAAAGGGCCTAGGCCACAACCAGCCATGTAAAAAAGGGGATAAGGGGATGACCGCCCAAAAGGGATTTAGGGTTTTGTATATAAATTTGAAAAGTGAATGAGAAGCTCATTCTTGTGTGTGGCCAAAAGTGGATCTCTTCTTCTTCTTCTCCTTCTTCTTGCTTGCTTGAGCTTGTGCTTGAGAGAGGAAGTGTGAAAGTGTGAGGGAGAGAGTGTGTGAGGGTGAGGGACTAGGGAGGAGAAGCTCTCCATCTTCTCTTCTCTTCTCTTCTCTTCTCTTCTCTTCTCTTCTCTTCTCTTCTCTTCTCTTGCTCACAGCAATGGAGCTTCGAGCATGGAGCTTGAGGATGGAGCTTGCTTGAAGCTTGCACTTGGATCATGGACTTACCGGGGAGTGCGCGGGAGAGGAGGTAACTCGATTAGCATGGAGGTAAGCTCACTACACCCGTAGATATGGATGGCGCATCGGCTATGTGAGAGGTAGCCATTAGTGCTCAGCTTGGAATGCTTGAAGCAATAAGCGGTCCGTGAGTCTTGGCAGTTGAGCGAGAGCTCTCACACAATGGCTTAGTACACTAATATCAATGCCATTAACTTCACATTTTCATAGAGTCATTTCACCTAAAAGCTCACCTATCTACCCCCATAGCTAAAAATCTCACCTAAGCAAGCTCTTTGAAAAAACACATAAGTTTCAATGGGATTATATGTATCAACACTTGGGATGGTATGCCCTTGATATCAAAGTCATTCCAAGAAAGCACATCATGATACTCCTTTAATAGATTCAATAAGATGTTTTTCATCCTCTTCCCTAAGATGCTTTATGATCTAGACCAGCTTAAGGGGTCTCTTGGTTCAACAAGGTTAACCTCCTTCACCTTTGTCAAGCCCTCAATAGATTCACTAGATTTCCCTTCCCTCTTGGCACCAAGCAAAATAATAAGTCAATCTCCTTTCTTGCAATTTATACATCTCTTGCAGAGATCTTGTGCTTTTTTCTAACTCTTGTGTTTTGACTCATCGTCCAATGCCACATTTTTTAGATGTTTGCATCTAAGATGGATCGAGAGTTTTGTCTTACCCTTGTGAGACTTGGTGGGAAGTGGAATTTTAGGGTCAAAGTACTCACTCCCATTTGTTTATATCAATTTCCTCTTCTCCTAGGGGGTCCACCTTATAAAATATGTAAGATACCACCTAAGTTCAAAAGAAAGGGTATTATATTTAGTAAAATTTAAAAGATTATATTTACAAAAATCTAAGCTATGAAAGCTATGCTAATGAAGACCCTTTTGGTGCATCCATACTATGAAAGCTCTATTATTATGACCATTCAATATTTCTATTGTATCATCTTACTTATATTGTTGAGAGTGATTGAGAGAGAGTGTGTGAGAGTGAGTGAATGAGAGGTGTGTTGAGCCAAGGATTGAGAGAAAGTGAAGCTCCTCATCATCTTCTTGCTTTTCTATTCTTCTCTATTAGCTTATCAACTTGTTAGTGTGCTCGGTGCTGGACGTGAAGGAGTGATGACCGCAAATCGTATTATTTGGGCCATGGAACCATCTTCAAGCCTTCAAGCTTTTAGATTACAATGCAAGAAGGTAAGTTGATAAGTTCACTATACCTCAAAGCTAGTCTTGTGTTTTTGCTTTCTTGGATTGAAGAGGAGGAAGTGGAGTGTCGAGAGACAAGGTGAGAGATTGTCACAAGTTACAACTTCTAAAACAATAGAAGTTTGTCTAATGTCTCAATTAATGTGTATTTAGCCTAATATTTTGGTTTGATTGGTAGGATCAAGAATGATGCAACCACTAAGGTTCTATAAGAAGCGATGAAGAAGTATATTTTAGTGAGAGATCATTAATAATACCTTGTCACATTGGCATAGGTATAAAAGGTATGAGACATGTAATTTTTTATATCTTTTACAATAATACAATTAATGTCTCTCACCTCACCTACTTGTTCATGGCTTTCATAGCTTTGTTGTCTTCTTTTCAATCTTTCTTATAATAAAACCCCCCTATAATTTTTCCTAAAATTATCACAAATTTCTTTATCTCCTCCCCTCTGTCGACGTCAAACAGGTGGTGGGATGAAGAAGAGGACACAACGACGATAATGACGATGATGTTGATGGGGGGAGGCCACATGGCCTACTACCCCCTGGCTCCATCGACTAGTCTACAACCCAAAAGGGAGGCTGAGAAGCCCACCACCATGCACCACAATGACAAGTGGTGGGTGGGGTGGGACAACACTACGACTACCACTCCACTTCCTCCCCACCTTCCCCGTTATAACCCCCCACCCCCCCCACATCGAAGGAGACAACGATGCCTTAGCACACTGACAAAGAGAGAGAGAGAGAGAGAGAGAGAGAACCTTCCGAAAGGTTCTTCTTTTTTCCCCTCCTTAGAGGGTGACCACACGCACCTTCCCTTTCCTTGCGAGCTTATTTTCCCTCCAATTGTCCCTCTATTTGAGCAAGAGACTGTTGAAGTTTCTATGAGAGTTTCCCCAAAAAGAAAGGAAGATCAAGAATGGCCCCCCAAGCGAAGAATGTCGCATGCGGGTGGCAAACCCACAACCGGAAATGAAGCTTCGGGCAAGGATATCACTATCAATCCAACTATGGTACCTAACATAAGTAATATATTTCCAAATTGATAGATGCTTGCTTTGATAACCGCATGAGATACATTAGGTCCCGAACTATACTACATGAGAATAGTTCATTGAAAAGGATAAACTTCGTCTCAAATATTCAAAATATTGAGTTTTCAAAATGCACGTATCAAGAGAAGTTAATTGCATCTATATGCTATGTGATAAATTCATGTATAGCATAAACATCATATAAGGTTCCAAAGTATTCTCACTCCCCGTTCTTGCAAATAGTAGGTATGTTTTTGCCACATTGAAGGGATATGTGGTAGCTTGCACACCTGATGGATTGCATGGTAAGCAATCTAGCCTAAAGGAAATTCATTTTAGAAACTCTAGACCTTTGCCCAAAGCTCTTGCTAATATCACGAACTGATAGCTCATATTTAATAGATTGGGATATTGATGATGTGCATAGTTAGTACAAACAATGATCATAAGGATTAAAACTAAGATGCCTTGAGATCCGTCTGATAACTACTATGCTTATCAATCCAATTTCGGAGTTAGGCTAGATAAACAACAACTCCAGGCCTCAAAGGCAACTGGAGAGCTCAAGGATTAGGAAACCCTAAGTCAAAGGAAAGACCGATACTTTTGTACTTGTTTGGAAAGAAGATTGGGTTGTTGATCAATGTAAGTGATCAATAGAACTTACATCTTATATAGTTGTATGAGACCTTAGTATATGCCTTAGCCAAAGGAAGGAAGTGTTAAGTAAAATTTTGCATAGTATCACTCTTAGATCCCAAGGGGGAGAGCAAATATGTAGATAAAAATTTTATCACGTCTATTCTTGCATTGTTTGGAAAAACACAATTGGTTTTATTGGTTGATCAAACAACATCCTAAATGCTTTTACATTCAACTAATTGTTGGATTATCGTTTGGATGATTATTCCAAGTGCTTGTGATTGATGGTAAATTCATGGCAGGGATCTGTGATGAAAAATTTCCATGGGAATAAAGGAATGTTTTCTTAGAAGATGATATTAGGGATGATTGCCTTAGTTGTTCTTGATTCTTAAATGAATTAATTAAGGAAAGGTTCTTTGCGCGAGTGGATCACCTCCAAGATCGCACCGCGGAAGGGCACTCCTCGATTCATGGGCCGAAGGTCAAGTGGTGAAAAGGCCAACCACGGGAATAATGTTTCACTCCTAGGCAGCTTGCGGGTTAGGTGGAGCTCTGGACACCCCTTGCCAAGTCCAGAATGGAGTTGAAGACCTCTACGGCCCCAATGCTTATGGCATTGGAAGGTCATATTCTTGATAAAGGATGGAAATTGTGGTGCCATGTGATTTGGACTAGTTACTTCTGTAGGACAGAAAGGACATATAAGTTCTCCTGTATTGGTAGGAGACAAAGATTAACTTGAAGATAAGTTAAGAAACTTGTTTGTCGAAATGATTGCTTGCTCTGTTTTTGTGTCAATGCTATAAATTTCGTGAATGAACCATGTTCCCTAAATAGCTTAATTAAGGAAGCTGACTTTAAATGTCACACATAATTGTGGTATTACCTAATTAAATAACTAAAGAATTCCTATTGAGGTAAGCGGGTGGGCGGAACCCTAGATGGGTCCATTGCCTTATGAAAGGGTGGTCCCAGAGATCTGGGGGGCTTCTCACAAGGTCATAGTGACCCTTAGAAATTGTTAGATTAGAAATGGGAGGCTTCTCATAGGGTCTTATAGATGTACCCTTAGAAATTGTTAGATTAGAACCCTGATGCATGCTGCTTTAGGGGACCAAAATGGGACTATGTCCGACGAATAGAGAGGTTGAGCGGCACATCCCTCTCATTTCCTATTCTCTTTGAACCAAGTGTGGCATGGATCTACTTTGGCTTGGGTATCTCTGCATAAAGTAGGATATCCAGGACCCGATGCTAGAATGTTGTTAGGAAACCTTGACTCGAGAAAATCTAGGTGGAAAACCCCGTAACATTCCATGGGAGTGCCAGGCAGCAACACTTGGATTTGTCTCTCGCAAAAAATGTGCATGGATAGCTGATAGGCAAGCACGTTACAGTTGGTATCAAAGCGAAACTTCGTAATGATATATGATTGATTAATATATGGTCTGTAGACATATCCTAAACAGAATAACCCAAGTGGTATGGCTTGATTATCAGGCACCCTCTCCACCCACGAATGCTAACATGCAAGAGGAAAAATTCCTTCTCAATCAGATTAAGGCACCCAAGTTTGGTAGAAAATGGATAGACGTCGTAGCGGAGGCGGAAACATGGATTGAGTCGATGAATGATTATTTCTTTGATGCGAAAAGTGCTTCTGTCAATTAAACAATGATAGCCAACTTAAGTTAGTTAGCCAGGCTCGGATATGGTGGAAGCAATGGTGCAAAGATCAAGGTATTTCTGAAGCCGATGTCACTTGGGTTCAGTTGAAAGATGTACACAGATGATACCTTCCGCCAACTTACCAAACTTTGAGGATGAATGAATTCTTCAAGCTAAAGTAGTTGGAATTAACCCTGGAAGCCTATTACTTAAAGTTTGTAACCCTACTAAAATACGCACCATCTATGGATATTGCGCAGCAAGTATCCAAGTTTTGCCATGGCCTGAACACTCCTCTAAACCACCGTCTTGAATCAATGCTTGCATCCAAGAGACTTGCAAGATGCATTACTTCGAGCAAAGGCAATCATCCAAGAACTTAAGTCAAGCAATTGCGACAAAGATTATTCCTGAGATCAGCACAAGAGATGCCACACATGTGGAGAGAGAGGGCACATCCGTAAGAGATACCCCAACCGTCGATGCTTCCACTGCAATGAGCTAGGGCATGTCCAAGCACACTTCCCTAACTTAAGTCCGAAGGATGTTGAGCCTCCAAGAAAATGAAGCTACACAAGCGCAGTCTTTGGGTATATAGAGGAATCAAATGAAGACGAAGACCTAGAACCCACTACACCTCTTCAGGATGATTAGAAATCCCATAAATTTTATCAGCATGTAATACAACTTGTATTGAAATAAACCTTACTCTTGTAACTACAATTAACCCGAATAATATGAGTTGCATCAATTTTGAGCCTAGAACTTACAAGTAATCAAAGATACTTTAGTAAGGAATGACAGCTATAACTTACAATGAATTTCTCTAAGTTGTTCTTCTCAACTAATATAGATTGGGTCTTACCAAAATGTCAAAGCTTGGGAGTATTCTTTAGTATTACAAGCAAAATCGATTGTCCGTGGATCTCAATCCAGATCTAAAAAGAGGACAATTTTGAAACAGAGTTTCTGAGATAAAGGACCACTTCAGTCTGCTAAAAAGATCCTAGGGCAATTTGATCTAAAGAAGAAAATCCTGCCAAAGACAACCAAGAATCTTGTGACCCAAATGATAAAGTTATGTGTTGTTTCTATTGCAAGGAGTTAGGTCATTTGAAAAGGAAATGTCCAAAGTATCCTAAACAACGATGCTCCTAGTGCCACAACATTGGACATATCCACATCAAATTGTCCCAACGTGACTCAAAGAGAACTTGAACTTACAAGAAATGAATTTGTACAAGCTTCGATGACCCAAAATCTACCAGGAAATTATCAGATACTTAGGAAAAAAAACCCTAGAAGATATTCATGAAATGTAACTACAATAAACTTTTCTCTTGTAATCCAGACTCAAATATAACGAATACAAAAAGTTTTTGTTTTAAAAGACCGCATGCTTATGAGTGGTCAGAGTGTCGCAACAAATGTGTGATGGGTCCTACCCCATAGGTTCCAAAATGAAAACCCCAATTTCTTCCAAGATGAGGACATCTTGAGTTCTCTAAGGGGAACAACATGTAATAAACCCCCCCCCCCCCTTTGCATAGGAACCCCCCTATAAATTTTACTAAAATTATCATAAAATTTTTATCTCCTCCCCTTGTCGACGTTGAACAGGTGGCAGGGGAAAGAAGAGGAGACGACAACAATAATAATGTTGATGTTGATGGGGGAAGGCCACGTGGCCTACCACCCCCTGGCTCCCTCTCAAACAGTCTGCAACCCAACAGAGAGGCTGAGAAGCCTGTCGCCACGCACCACAATGACAAGTGGTGGTTGGGGTGGGACAACACCACCACCACCACTCCACTTCCTCCCCACCCTCCCTGTTATAAACCCCCCCAATTGAAGGAGAGAACTATGCCTTGGCACGCTGACAAAGAGAGAGACAGAGAGACAGAGACAGAGAGAGAAGCTTCCAAAAGGATCTTCTTTTTTTCCCTCCTTAGAGGGTGACCACATGCACCTTCCCTTTCCCTTTTTCCCGTGAGCTTATTTTCCCTCCAATTGTCCCTCTATTTGAGCAAGAGGTTGCTAAAGTTCCTATGAGAGTTGCCCCAAAAGAAAGGAAGATCGAGAATGGTCCCCCAAGTGGAGAATGTCACGTGCAGGTGGCAAACCCACAACCAACAACAAAGCTTCAGGTGAAGGCATCACTATCAATCCAACTACATTACATGACATAAGTAATATATTTCCAAATTGATAGATGCTTGCTTTGATACCCGCATGAGATACGTTAGGTCCCAAACTATACTACATAAGAATAGTTCATTGAAAAGGATAAACTTCATCTCAAATATTCGAAAGATTGAGTTTTCAAAATGCATGTATCAAGAGAAGTTAATTGCATCTAGATGCTATGCAATAAATTCATGTATAGCATAAACAACATAAAAGGCTTCAAAGTATTGTCGGCTCCCCACTCTTGCAAATAGTAGGTATTGTTTTTGCCACATTGAAGGGATATATTGTAGCTTGCACACCTAATGGATTGCATGGTAAGCAATCTAGCCTAAAGGAAAATCATTTTAGAAACTCTAGACCTTTGCCCAAGCTCTTGCTAATATCATGAACTGATAGCTCATATTTAATAGATTGGGATCTTGATGATGTGTGTAGTTAGTACAAACAATGATCATAAGGATTAAAACTAAGATGCCTTGAGATTCGTCTGATAACTACTATGTTTATCAATCCAATTTCAGAGTTAGGCTAGATACAAACAACTCCAGGCCTCAAAGGCAAGTGGAGATCTCAGGGATTAGGAAACCCTAAGTCAAAGGAAAGACTGATACTTTTGTACTTGTTTGGGAAGAAGATTGGGTTTTGATCGATGTAAGTGATCAATAGAACTTACATCGTGTATAGTTGTATGAGACCTTAACATATGCCTTAGACAAAGGAAGGGAGTGTTAAGTAAATTTTTGCATAGTATCACTCTTAGATCCCAAGGAGGAGAGCGAATATGCAAATGAAAATGTTATCGCATATATTCTTGCATTGTTTGGAAAAATACAATTGGTTTTGTTGGTTGATCAAACAACATCCTAAATGCTTTTACATTCAACTAATTGTTGGACTGTCCTTTGGATGATTATTCCAAGTGCTTGTGATTGATGGTAAATTCATGGCAAGAGTCTGGGATGACAAATTGCCATGGGGATAAGGGAATGTTTTCTTGGAAGATGATATTAGGGCTGATTGCCTTAGCTGTTCTTGATTCTTAAATTAATTAATTAAGGAAAGGTTCTTTGCGCGAGTGGATCACCTCCAAGATTGCACCGCAGAAGGGCACTGCTCGATTCATGGGCCGAAGGTCAAGTGGTGAAAAGGCCAACCACGGGAATAATGTTTCACTCCTAGGTAGCTTGTGGGTTAGGTGGAGATCTGGACACCCCTTGCCAAGTCCAGAATGGAGTTGAAGACCTCTGTGGCCCCAACGCCTGTGGCGTTGGAAGGTCCTATTCTTGATAAAGGATGGAAATCGTGGTGCCATGTGATTTGTACTAGTTACTTTTGCAGGACAGAAGGGACATATAAATTCTCCTGTATGGGTAGGAGACAAAGATGAACTTGAAGATAAGTTAAGAAACTTGTTTGAACTTGTTTGTCGAAAAGACTGCTTGCTCTGTTTTCGTGTCGATGCTATAAATTTCACAAATGAATCATGTTCCCTAAACAGCTTAATTAAGGAAGCTGACTTTAAATGCCACACATAACTGTGGTAGGACCTAATTAAATAACTAAAGAATGCTTATTGAGGGAAGCAGGTAGGCGGAACCTCAAACGAGTCCAGTGCCTTACAACAGGGTGGTCCTAGAGAACTGGGAGGCTTCTCACAAGGTTTTACTGACCCTTAGAAATTGTTAGATTAGAATCCCAATTCATGTTGTTTTAGGGGACTGGAATGAGACTATGCAGCAAGTGCGGCATGGATCTGCTTCAAAAAGCTTAGGTATCTCTGCATAAAGTAGGATATCTAGGACCCGATGCTAGAATGTTGTTAGAAAACCTTGACCAGTAGGAACCCAAATTTCAAGTCGATCCCAGTGGGTTCGGCCGCAAACGTGGACTCGAGAAACCTTAGGCGACAAACCCCGTAATATTCCATGGGAGTGTCATGTAGCGACGCTTAGATTCATCTCTCAATAGACTGCTAAAAACATGTCTGGATAACCGATAGGTAGGCACATTACATTTCTAGTCTTTCTCTTTCCTTGCCACTCATTCTCTCCTCTTTTCTATCTCTTCTATTGTCCTTTCTCTCACCTCTTAGCCCTCTCCTTGACAAGTGGTATTAGAGCATTGTTCTTTGATCCATTTGGTTCAACTTTTCTTTAGATTTGCCTCTCAAACTAGTTACATTTTGCTTACTTAAGAATAGGGTGTCAACTTGGAAATGGACAAACACAAAGAGACCAAGAAGACCAAGGGCAGCCTAGTCAGAGCTAGGTGGAGTATATGTACAAGATGCGTGCTATTTTGGACGTAAAATGGTAAAAGAATGGAGAAATAGAGTTAGTTTGGATTAATAGTCCATTTACTTTTCAAGATAAGTATTCTCTTTCCTCTTCCTTCAAACTTTTGGTTGAAGCTTTCAAGGTGGCTAACAAGAAAACATTTTTCTTGCTCTTCAGTGATCATCTCTCTTTCTGAGACCTTGGAGCAATTATTCAGTGACTTCAAAGCATCATATTGACCACACTTGAGCAGGGATTATACAGCCTTGAGCACAAGAGGTTTCATTGCATTTTTTGATGCATTTTGTGCTAATCACAGTAGAGAGAAATTTCATCTTCAAGCAGGCATTCAACCATTTCTTGTTGATCAAGGGTAAAATTGGTTATCTCTAAAGGGCAGGGCAACTTCTCTTTCAATCTTTTGAGCTCTTCTTCCAGCCTCTTCAAACCTTAGCCATGGAAGAATAGGACACCAGCTTCAATGGTCAAGAATTCCTCATCTTCTTGCTCCTGAGACTCTCTATTTGGCTATGGATCATCAATGGTAGTAAGACTAACCCATTTCTTTGTCTCTTTAATATTTCTTCTCCTTCCAATGACCATCGACAAAAAGCTATTGTTGAAATTTTTTTAAAGCCTTCAAGATTACTCAAGAAAGCTTGTATCTAGGGCCAAAGGACATTCCTCAAGCAAGTATTGAGGTGAAAGATTGAAGAAATTGGGGAAATTTCTACATATTGGGCTTCTTGGAATGCATAATAGAGTCATATTTTGGGTCTTTTGCTCAAAGAGTCTTTGGCACTCAAGTATTCAAGAAAGCTGAAGGCATTGTTTCTTCAAGGATTTTATTTTCTTCAAGCACGTATGGGCTGAATTCAATGCATTATTGGAAGTATGAAGCTTTATGATGGATTTTGGGCATTCTCTTTAACTATTAGTCTAAAGCTTGATTCTAAGTAAATCAATCATTTTCTTCAAGCTTAATAGAGGTATTTTACTTGCTTAATCTCTAAAATCTCTCAAAATCCTCTTGTTCTACACTTTTTCACTTGTTGATGGGAGATATTTTATCAATTAAATCTTTGAATTGGTCAATAGATGAGTTCTCTTATACCCAAGAAAGAAATATTGTAAAGGGTAAGTACTTAACAATCATTTAGTCATTGAATTGGATTGGTAAGACACTCAACTAATCTCCATTTCTTAATTTTAATTTTCATCAATCAAATCTTGCACATCATTAAAGGTTGAAAAAAAAATCAGTGATACATTTCATCCTTGTTTACTTAAATAGAATGCTCCTACCATGTTCACATTCCCACCAAGGAAAAAGGTGAATGCTGGGGTAGGTAGTGGGACAATAGAGAGATGGCCCTCCCTCATTGTTAAAGATCTTGAAGGGGTGCAACCAATCGACTTGGGTGGGGGGTGGGGGGGGAGGACTTTGCCCACCTCCCGATGATTCGCATCCCATGTAGGGAGCATGTCATCATGCTATTATATCCCTCACCGCAAGTACCATAAGTGGATTTATTGAAGATCCAAAGATTTCAACTAAAGAGCATTGATCTGGACCTCATTGATTTGTTACATGTTTATTACAAGTTTACTACATGGAATTTTAACCTATTACACCCTTTATTATAGCAAGAAACGTGTATATTTAGCAGTAGCAAGGCACTTGGACATTGATTTGGGTTGATGCTCAATCATCTATAGGTACTATAAGCTATTCCAGATTAACTACAAGTTTTACATAGCATATTTTCCTCAAACAATGAATTGGGACCATTTTGGGAAAACTTCTTACTTGGTTACTGGTGTTACACTGTATTCTAAAATTTTTCTAGGGTCTATATAGGGTATTCCAAGTTTTATCCAGCCTCTACATGTCATATATAGGATACCATAGGGTTGGGAGACCTTACTTTGGGCCTAGGAGAGATGGATAGACTAAAACAGTGATTTTACAAGTTGTAGGACTATTTTGTACAATAGGAAAAGAATATTTCCAAAATGCTTTTTTTAAATTTTGAAATGGAGTGCTATAGATAATGCTAAAGAGATATTCATAAGCTTTGTTTTATATCAAAAAGTTCTTGATTCCAATATCAAAACGAAAAGTTATAGACATTTTTGCATCAAGGGGTCTACTAGGACTACATTGTAATATTAAGCAAAAATGGCTAGAGACAAGGGATAGAATAATTTTAATGATGATATTCAGAAATAAATCAAGAAAGAACATGAGGCAATACCTAAGGGACATCATGATGAAGAAGATTCTCAAGAATATGGTGTATATAGTACTCTTAATGCCACTATTTGTAACCATGAGACTAGACATTATATCGGATATATGGAATTAGTCTCTAAACTGGATCAAGTAGTTGAATAAATGGTTCGATCTAACATTCAAAACCAAGGAAGTCATGGAGTAGATAGCCCAATCTATGAAGGATTCCTTGGAGAAGTTTTCTTCTTCTACTGGAGATTTTTTGGACAAACTTCTCTCAAATCTCTATGCTTGTCTGTAACAAGTGGGATACACACCGACTAGGGTTTAGACACCCCGTCACACTGACCGGGGTATTTAAGGTGTAAGAGCCCTAGATTAGGGCAACCAATTATTATCAAGATCATACTCTTCACCTTCATCTCTAGCTTCCATGGCTCCCTTCTTCCTTCTCTCCTCTTTTCTCTCTTTCTCTCTCTTCTTCTAGACTTCTTCCTTCTTCTTCTTGTTCACTTTCTCTCTCCTCAGCTCTCCTTCTCTCTCCTCTCAACTTCTTTCATTACAAGTGGTATCTGAGCTTTAAGTTGTGGTCCTTTTCCTCTTTCCCCTTTCTCCCTTTTCAAATCCCAAAAACCCTAGTTACTCAGCTTACAGGTACATGTACAGCAAGAAGGACTGCAGTTAACTTTAGCTTTTTGGAGCAAGCAAGAGCTATGGCTGGAGACTCAGACATATCTAGAGGTAAAATGGTTAAAATAGCAGGTTGTCACTTCTTTTCATGCAAATTTTAAGGGTTCGAGGCCAAGTTTAGAGTCCAAGGAGTTGGAAGAGGGCAAAACCTCAGTCACTTTTTGCCCCAGCCCTCTTTCTCTCTCTTCTCCTGCAAGCTGCCATGGCTGCCAGCCCAAAGAAACCCCAAGATCTGATCTGAGGGTACTCCCCGACATCAACCAGCCCCGGGACCCCTTCCCTGACCCCCCAAGCTACTGATCAAGTAGTGGACTAGGGGGATTTGCTACCTAGAAGGCCTGCAGGACATCCCCGTAATTTTCAGCGCATTTTGTGATGGCTGTCCTACCCCTCCCCAGCCCTCCTGCCACTCCTCCACTGCCATCTGGCCACTCCTTGCCACTCCTGGGCATTGATCTAGTTGATCTTCCTCTTTCCCCTTGGCATTTTAAATCCCAAGATTCAACCTTCATGATGGACAACAGTTGGACTGTTTGATATAGTTTGGGGCAGCCATGGATTCTTCAAGCTGAAGCCATCCCTGACCTTGAGAGCTCATACCCCACAAGCCCTTCAGCCCATGAATGATTCCTCTTGCCCGGATGAAGACATTGAGTTCAACATGCATGGGAGCTTTGCAGGCAGCCATTAAAGCTTCACTTGAAGCTTCCCATTCTTGAAGCTCGAGCTCAAGGATAAGCATGGGAGCCTTCTTCATCAGTAAGAGCACTCAAATGCTGAAGTACTCTTCCACGGATGCCCAACCAACAACCAGACTTGATCAAGGGAGCAAGTGGCATCGCAATGATTCATGTTTCAACGGTCTTCCCAAGCACTAAAGAGGTATGCCATTCTGATCTTAATCCATTCTGATCTTAATCTCTCAATTTAGCCACTTGCTAAGCTTAATCCATTGTTGGAGAGATTCAAGATTGCATAGGTTTAATAATTCCATCCTCTTCGTGTGCAAGCATCATACTCTTCCTAAAATTCATTGTAATGGCTGACATTAACCCCCTACCTTGTCTTGTGATCTTGGATGTATAACAGCCATTGTAAATTGGGTAAGTAGCAGCCAGTGAGTCACTGGACTGCCAAGGTAACCCCTACCCCAACCTTTATCATTCCTTGCATCTCATGAAAATGACCAATGTCTTCTTTCCAATGCATCTCATGCTGATTGCTTATTAAAAATGTCTGCCATGTATACTACAGCTGAGGAAAAAGGCTGATGCCAGGCGAGGTGGTAAGACAAAAGAGAGGTGACCCTCTCTTACCACTTAAGACCCTAAAAGGGGTACACAACCCAGTCTGGGGGAAACTTTGCCCACCTCCCGGTGATCCAAAGCCCAATACTTGTTTGCAGGTGCAAGTACTTCCATGAGCTCCACTCCCCTGCCCCAATGATCCTTCTTGGATACCCCACAATGCTAATGGCACCCATGTATGACACTTGAAGTACATGCAATCAAAGGAGATGTATGGCAATGAATGTACTTATGCATTAATGGAAAAGTTGATGGTATGCAATGATGCTCAGGACTATGTTTAGTATGCTCAAGATGCTATTGATGTGGTAGATCAGGCACCTTGAACTATGCTCTATCCATGTAAGACATTGGTACTAAGGGATAGGCAATGTTTTTGGTCATAGTCATGCAAGATTGTCACAAAGATCCCATTGCCATCTTGAAGAGGGCTTTGTTCCCTCCGGTTTGAATCAAAAACCTCCCCAATCGGAGCTACGGTGTGAAAGTTATGCCCATTTTTGTGCACTAGGGTCACTGTGGACAGGATGTAGAGTGCTCCAGGACAGGCACTGTAAACCCCTTACAAAAAATTCTGATCATTTTCTATCATAAAGGCTAATAGCTCATCTCGAAGTCCAAAACCTCATCAATCGGAGTTTCCTACAAAGAGTTACGCCCCTTTTACTGATAGCAGGTCCTGTGGACTGCATCCAGATGGCTGGCCAGAAAGGCAAAAGCAAAGCCCAAGAGGAAGTCCAGAGGGAGATTAGAGACTCCCAGACCTCCATGAATGAGGAACCAAGCTCAGCGCAAGATTAACATGGTGACATACAAGAGGAAATGCCTGAAACAGACCCGTATACCCTTCTCAATCACACCCTTTGCCAACATGAGCTCCGTCATATGGAACGCCACAATGATATGGTCACCAACCACTGCCAAATGATGTCCAAGTTTGATGAAGCGATCGAGCACATGGCTATCTCAAACTCAAAGACTCAATAGACCTTGGAACAGCTCATTGCTCTTGTTGCTCAGTTAGCAACTGCTTCATCCCAAGAGAAGACCAATGACTCTAGACATGAGTCTAGACGTCCTCCACATCAGGAACAGTTGCATGGCCCACAAGGTATATTTGGCGCTAAGCGAATTTCCCCTTCTACTAATGATATTGGGGAACCCTCTCATACGCATGACGAGCCCCTATTGAATTCCCCTATCCACCATGCCGGCAACATTCACTCGAGGCCTTCTCCCACCTTGGGTCGAATTTCAACCGCTCTACCTAGGAGCCCCCATGCACCCATATGAATCAGCCCCATCAAGGACAATATGGTACAAATGGCCAGCTTGGCAATTAGGGGCAGCATGGTTATAATGGACAACATGGGCTTAATGAACAAGGGATGTATGGACAACAGGGTATGTATGGCCACCACGGGCTGCATGGACAGCAAGGATTTCATGGGTAGCATGGCCTCTATGATCTGCGTGACAAGGTCATCCTAGCGAAGTACAATGGGAAATCCCCCTCACCATCTAACCTGGAAGAATGGACATCCAAGTTGGAGTCCTACTTCAACATTTACCCCTGCACTGATGATCAGAAAATACTTTTTGCTTCTCTCCATTTGGAAGGTTTTTCCCACACTTGGTGGTGCTAAATCAATCAGGAGAATCAATAGTTCATTGATTGGGAAGATTTCAAAATGCATATCGTCCAAGTTTTTGTATCCCCTGTGGAAAAAGAACAGTTGGCAAGATGATGGTACACTCTTGACCAAAGTAACCTCACTGTACGTGACTATACAAATCAGTTCATGAACTTAACCATGTATGTGGAAAGCATCAGTGATGATGCTAAATTGCACAAGTGCATCTATGGGTTGGAACCAAGTCTATCGACTGATGTCATGGCCCAAAAACCCACTACACTATTTGATGCAATCAAACTGGCTGAGAGATATACAAGAAAGTACCGTAAGAATGAGCATTTTCAACAAGGTGTTGGACCTCCCTGCATCCCTTCACGATCAGCCCCATACAGAGGTGGTTTTCGAGGCACTTCTATGCCTAATAACAGCCCCAAAGTACCCACTTACCCTGCCTTCCATGGTGAAAGAAAAATGGACACTTTTGGGACAGCATCGGGCTCTACTGCTGAAAATAGGTATGTTGAAAATAAACAGTCCATTGCATCACCTTCCCATGGATCCAGTAGTCAATGGTTCATCTCCCCAGATGTTGTGAAGGAACGAAAAGAAAAGGGCCTATGCTTTAAGTGTGGAGATAAGTACACTATTGATCATGCCTCCAAATGCCCGTACAAGACAACTAAGGTCAAATTTCATAGCATGTATGTCATGGAAAATTAGCACAATGAGGAGGATGACCTAGCCATTGACCAGGCTGAGCCCACGGAGGATGTTGTCAGTTCTATGACCCAGAGGATGGGTTTCCCTTTGACCCGGGTGGTGCTCCCTCACAGATACTTGATTTAACATTCCACCCACATTCCACTTCCCTTTGCTCAATCTCCTTGGATGCTTGGATGGGTTCCCACAGCCCCAGTACCCTTCGCATTCAAGGCAGTGTCAATGGAAAGCATGTTTTTATCCTTGTGGATAGTGGAAGCACTCACAGTTTTGTCAATAAATCAGCCATTGATCGGTTGAAATGTACCCCTATGGCATTACACCACCCCTTGCCCAAGAGACAAGTAGACCACCCACTTGACCTAGAGCCCCATTCCAAGCCAGTGAACAAACCCCCCTATAGACTCTCCAAGTCTGAGCATGAAGAGGTTGCAAAGCAAATCAAGAAGTTGTTGGAGATGGGTTTCATTGAACTGAGTTCTTTCCCCTATGCATCCCGTGTCCTCTTAGTCAAAAAGAAAGATGGCTCCTTTTGCATGTGCATTGACTATAGAGATTTGAACAAAATTACAATGAAGAACCGCTACCCCATACCACGGATTGATGATTTGCTGGATGAGTTAAAAGGGGTATACTTTTTCACTAAGATTGACTTGCGCTCTGGCTACCATCAGATTCGTATGCGGGCAGGAGATGAGGTCAAAACGGCCTTCCGGACTGATCGTGGACTTTACCATTTTCATGTGATGCCTTTTGGGTTGACTAACACCCCTACCACCTTTCAAAGCCTCATGAACAAAATCCTATAGCCCTTTCTGTTCAAGCTCGTGCTTTTTTTCTTTGATGACATCCTCATTTACAGCAAGTCATCTATGGAGCACTTGACACACATTCGGAGGGTGTTTGACATATTGAGAGAGCATCGACTCTTTGCTAAGGAGAGCAAATTCATATTCATGCAGACATCTATGGAGTACTTGGGACACATTGTGAGCAAAAATGGTATACATGCTAACTCGAAAAAGGTGCAATGTGTTAAAGATTGGCCCATTCCTTCCACCACCACTTCTTTGTGTGGCTTCCTTAGTCTCTCTTCATTCTACAGACGCTTCATTAAGCATTATGCCACCATTGCAGCACCTTTGAGTGATCGCTTTAAAAAAGAGTCATTCTTTTGGGATGCCGCTACAGATCATAGCTTCAAACAGTTAAAGGACGCACTTACTTCAACCCCCATCCTTGTTTGTCTTGACAACTCTAAGCTATTTACCATTCATTGTGATGCCAGTGGCCAGGGTATTGGTGCAGTATTGTTGCAAGAGCATGGTGTGATTGCATTTGAAAGCTGCAAGCTTGATGAGAAGGAGATGCAAATGAATGTATATGACCAAGAGATGTTGGCCATCCTCCATGCCATCAAGAAATGGCACCACTATTTGTATGGCAGCCGCTTCCAAGTGAAAAGCGATCACCGAGTCCTCCAATACTTCTTGACTCAATCTACTTTGACTCCTAAGCAAAGGTGATGGGTGGCAACCTTACAAAACTATGACTTTGACATTTCACACACACGGGGCAAGGATAATATTGTGGTTGATTCTCTCTCTCGAATGTGGGCATGCAGAGTGTCCTCTATCTCAGAATTGCACAGTGATTAGGTTGAAGAGCTCCAAGGGGCTTACTTGTTAGATGATCATTTTAGCCACATATTTTAGAAATTATAGCATGGGGTTATGGCTGAAAACTCCCAATATCAGCTCAAGCATGGCCTTATTTGGTCCCATCGCAAGATTGTCATCCCGCACACTTCCCCCTTCATGCAAAAGATCATGGAAGAAATGCATTCTTGCCCCACTGATGGTCACTTGGGTGTTTCCAAATGTATGACAGGATTGCCAAGAGCTTTCAGTGGAAAGGCTCATGGAGGGACGTCAAGGACTTTGTGACCAAATGTGTTCCATGCCAACAGAACAAGGATAGTACACTCAGGCCCACTGGCCTCTTGCAACCTCTCCCTATCCCTGAAGGGAAATGGACTCACATCACAATGGACTTTATCACTGGCCTTCCTGTGGCTAAGAAAGGGCGGAACAATATCTATGTGATAGTTGATCACCTCACCAAAGCTGCCCACTTTATCCCCACTAAGATCCAATATACTGCCTCTTAGATGGCCACTCAATTTATGGAAAATGTCTTCAAGCTGCATGGCTTACCATAAGTCATAGTACATGATCGGGATGCAAAGTTTATGAGCAAATTCTGGCATACATTTTTTACCTCCATGGGGACCAAGTTTGCTCCATCCACTACGTACCACCCTCAAACTAATGGCCAAACAACTGAGAGAGTGAACAAATGCCTTGAGACATATTTGAGGCACTTTTGCCATGATGTACAGCACAATTGGGATACGTGGCTTCACTTGGCTGAGTTTGCATATAATAACTCCACACACTCTAGCATTGGAGTTTCCCCTTTTGAGGCCTTATACGGGTATAAGGTAGAGGGCATCACTCAATATGTCCCTGAAGCAATCATTGGGCAGTGAGATAAGCAATTATGATCCCGATTCATCAAAGAATACCTCATCAAATGGCAAGTCCTACCTTTGGAAGAAGCCTCTTGGCACCTAGCAACCATCCTCAATAAATTTCCCTACCTCCGTGAACCCCAACGGTTGGAAGACTAGCCGGTCATGCCCCAAATTGCCCACCCTCTGCCCACAGACTGCACATTGTTTTAGAACAGTTTTATACTCACTCAAATCACATGCATGTGCATTCTACATAGGCTGAAAGTACTCGTCATAAGCTCCGTTTTGACATATGGTGCGCCCTATTTGGAGCAACCTATCAAAAGTTATGACCAATTTACTTCAGCAGACCGGTTCCGGACTGCATGTTGTCCCTAGTCTCTCCACACCTAATCTTCATTGTCAAAGGGCTCTGAGTAGTACTCTGCAACCTCCCTTCGCCCACCCATCACTCCCCTCTATTTCTCCTTGTTTTTTAGGGAAAAAACCTTTCGAGTGGGGATGGATTGTAACAAGCGGGATACACACCGACTAGGGTTTAGACATCCCGTTACACTGACCGGGGTATTTAAGGTGTAAGAGCCCCAGATTAGGGCAATCAGTTATTATCAAGATCATACTCTTTACCTTCATCTCCAGCTTCCATGGCTTCCTCCTTCCTGCTCTCCTCTTTTCTCTCTTTCTCTCTCTTCTTCTAGTCTTCTTCCTTCTTCTTCTTGTTCTCTTTCTCTCTCCTCATCTCTCCTTCTCTCTTCTCTCAGCTTCTTTCATTACATTGTCACACACAAGTGATAGACAAAGAGAGTAGATACAAATAGTCCTTTAAACCATCAAATAATAATCCTCAGCCAAGTATTATTGGAAAGAAGGGTATACCACATAGCACTTATGAGATTGGGGAGACTTTCTTTAGGACTGATGAGCCCATTTTGAGCATTCATGGGTCACATCCTCCTCAAGCAACTAGAAGTCAACCAACTATTCCTCCAGGTAGATTTCAAACCAACAATCATAGGAGTGCCACTAATCTTTCAAACCCCATTGGAAGTTACATGGATATGTAGCTTCAAGTAACTAATGAACAGTAAGGCTTTGTTAAGAGAAAACTCTGTGATATTGTGTTGACCAAATATAATGGACATTCATCATCACCGATTAATTTAGAGGAGTGGACTTCAAAGTTAGAGTCCCATTTTGATATTTTTCCTAGGTCAAATGACCAAAAGATTCACTTTGATATACTTCACCTTGAGGGCTTTGGATGATGTATGGTAGAGGTACATAATGAGAAAAAATCAACAAGTAGACAATTCGGAGGAATTCAAAGCTAAGATAGCTCAAATATTTGTCTCTCCCATTGAGAAAGAAAAGTTACTAGAAGATGGTATCAGTTGGACCAAATAAGGAAATCAATTAGAGAGTATACCAATCAGTTTTTAAATCTTACCATATATGTAGAGAATGTAGAGAGTGCGAGTGATGATGCAAAGTCGCATAAGTATATCTATCGTTTGGAGCCTAATTTGTTAGCTAATATTATGGCCCAAAAACCGATCACACTATTTCAAGCTATTGAGCTAGCAAAGATGTATGCTCGTAAGTATAGGAAGGATATTTCCACGTAGGCTTCTTTTGGATAACAAATGATTATTCCTAAATAGGGAAACTTTGGTGGAAATCAAGGGGGATCCAATACTTCATTTAGCAATCCCAAAGTCCCTATATACCCTACTTTCAATACTTCAAGACAACAAAGTGCTTCAAAGTTAGCAATCAACCATAAAGTAGAGCCTAAGCAAGGTGATAATAGACCCCAAAATAATCTAGCAAACAATGGTATACCTATGAATTTTTTTAAAGAGCATAAAGAGAAGGATTTATGTTTCGAATGCAGTGAAAAATATACGACTAATCATGGCATCTATAAATGTTATAAAACATAGTGCATAAGCCTATATTGTGCATACTTGGTCATGTAACAAATATGATCTAAATTTTATTTTATAATATGGCATTTGATATGAAAATGTGAATGTATTGACATACAATGTTTTGCAAAAATTCATGTGGTTGCCATCCAAAAAACTATTGATGCTTTGGTGACCACTCTTCACTCAAGGCTTAGCTCAAGGCCTACTAAGAGACCTAGTGGAGAAAAGGAACAAATAGATCAGGAAAAGAAAGTTGCAATGCATGTAGAAACTATACATTTGTACCCTTAAACTTCATTCTCTTGCCAATACCCCTCTTGTATTTTGATCTCATGTGGCACCAATATGTCAAGTTTTCTCCTCTTGATCTAACTGCTTGCATTTTTTCTTCTTAGAGGCAAAGCTTGCACCCCAAATGTTTCATGAGACCAGAGTTAATTTAGAGTCACTCCTAATAGTAAAGATATCTACATTATCCTAGTCTTCTTTCCCATCAAGGATAGCATATACATTCCTATCAAAAAATGGAGTTCTAGCCATTTTCTTAAGGAAGATTTTCTTGTTACTTTGCATAGTTGACTAGCTCTTGCAATTTCCAAGGTGAATATTCTCCTTGCCTGGTTTCTCCTCATATATATTGGAGGTAATCTCTTATTAAGCACACCATATATTTATGATTCAACTTACCAAATGGACTTTGTCCTCCATAAGTAGGTGGTTTCTCTGCACTTTTGGCTACCATTGAGACTCTTGGCTTCTCTGCTTCTTTAGGTGCATCAGGGATGATAGATTTTTCCTTTTCTTTATTTACTTTGAGCCACCTTTGAATCAATATTCTCCATCTTTCGAGGATAGTCTTTGGCATAATGATTAGTTTCATGGCATTTGTACCAAGCATCAAGTAAGAAAGGAAATTTTACCTCCACTGTAATTTCCAATTTGTGAGGATTGAATACTTCTAAAAAATTGGGTGTTGCTTTCCACCTATCCTAGGTACTAGTTGTATAATGGTTTTCTAAAATTAAGGAACTATACTCTTGTAATAAAACTAGCAAGGTGATAAAATTAAGATTAATCACTTTTTAAGGGTTCTTAGGTTTTCAATTCCACTAACATAATAAATATGATTATAAGGAGATACATTTTTAAAGTACCTTAGGACCCCTAAATTGATAGTATTTCTATTTTACGATGTGACTTTGTGGATTTTTTGTGAACTGGCATACAACAATAAGAAATATGACAAATTATTTTGATTTTATGGGGTAACCTAAGGATATATTTAAAAACTTGTTACACATGGAGACTTTTTTTAGATGTATTTAATGCAATGATATGGTTTCTTTTACTTTTAAGAGTAAAATGCCCTAACATACATATGCTTTTTAGTGTCAAATACTCTAATTAATGTAGTTTTTTTTTTTTGTAAAAATGGAATTACAATTTTTATATATGTTATTTTGGTTTTGTAATTTTCTTTTTTTAATAGCAAAATTAACATAAATCCTTAATAGGCTTTGGTTGTTCTAAGGTCTTTGTAAGTGCAACAAGATAACTTGGTCCCATGACAACACTTGCAACATTCATTAGTTATAATTTCCTAACCTTCTTCTTTTGTATGAATACAAATAACAACTGCACCCTTTGCTTATTGAGCCCTCGAAAGACTATCCCCAAGGACTACTATTGATGGAATCCATATATACCTCATTGTATTTTTGTCTATTTATTTGCTTTGTATACATTTTCAAATATATAAGTTGTATTTTACCTAAATTATTTAGTTTGATTAATATTTTTTCATACTTCAAGAAAGCTAAGAAACTCTCAGGATGGTGACTTAAATAGTTCACAATTTTGACCTTGTAAATATAAAAAAATAAAAACTTGCTATTATTGAACACACTTCTGCATTTATATACACTTTGTAATTTTCAATTACATCAAGGTTGTGTGGGAACCATCCGATGATTATCTATGGTATTGCACTTTATAGTGAGTATGCCCCCACCATCTCATCTCATGTAAATAGATATTGTCTATTATTGTTGTGGATGCGACTTTTCACAGTTATCACTACATCTACCACCATGCATGTAAGCCTCTTGCTATTCAATAGCAATAAGGAGTATGAATATGGCACTTTGTGACCGTTTCAAATAGGGTTGGTAATCTTTCCTTATTAAATACCTATGCAAAAACCATCTATCATAATCACAAACTTTAGTGGGTATAAATATCAATATATGCAAACATGGCGGTCCTCATTTTTTGGAGCTAATGATAGAAGTGTATCCCACAACATTTTGGAAAATAGAAATCTTTTACTAATGAATGTATCATGTTAGGGCACTTAAGGTTACATGAAATAGTTATAAAAGGTCTAGTTCCCCCCTCCCCTTCCCCAACCCCAACCCCAACCCTGTTCCCCCCCCCCCCCCCCAACACACACCCACACACACATACACATAGAAAGAGAAATTCCCCACCATATTCTCCTCACCCAAGGCCTTTGAGATGGGGAGAGAGAGCTCAAACTCCCATCATCTTCTCCCATCCATGGTCTTTAAGATAGACAAAGAGAGATATTGAGCACCTCTACCAATTACCTTGGCATCGCTTTTGCATGCATGTCATAAGCATGTGCATGCATGCTTTCCAAAAAAAGGACTTTTCAAATTAAGAATTATTTAAATTTACCACATTGTTATCTCGTTGTACAGTCTCACCAAATGCATCTCTAAGATAATCATTTGGATTTCTTGCACAAATCATTCCCAAATAATCTTTCTCCAAAATAATCTTTTGTTTTTATAGCACTACATCTCTAAGATAGTCATTTGGATTTCTTGAAAAAATCATTCTCGAATAATATTTTTCCAAAATAATCTTTTCTTTTTCTAGCACTATCATGTCAAAGAAATATTCATACATTCTATCACACTTTTGTTCTAATACATAGTGAGCATGTTGCCATATAAGAGAAGCGAGAAAAAACCAAGAGGATCGCTCATATATCCTACATGAACTTTGACACTTCAAAAGTCACTACAACGTTGAAGTTCATGTGCAAAAAGTGAGAGTAGTACGCTATAAAGATGGAAACATGCAAAATCAAATTATTATTCAAGCTCACTCACCTATTATCTAGACTATAGATGGAGACTCAACAAGTTCTCCCTAAAGTTTAACTTTTCCTCATCTATATTCGACCCTCCACAAAGCGATACAATTTCCCTTTAATTTTAATTTGGATTACCCCTCAAGAAAATGAAGAAAAAAATTATATGTATGCTACCTTAATTTGAGTGTGCCAAGTGGGCATCTCCTCCTAGATATGGCATTCTCTTCCACATAATATGGTATTCTTCTATTTTGTCCATCGCATTTAAATATAAAACTAATTCAATATCTTGTAAATCTTTTCGAGTCTTTTTGGATTTTGTAATTCAATTTTTTAATGCCTAAGAGGTTTGAATTGTGGCCTAATCCACCTTCTTATCCTTGTAACATGATACCATGTACCTAAAGAGTCAAAAAAGTATACAAATGATCAAACAAAGCCTACATAAAGATCTTCTACTACATAAACATCATTATTCACTCCAAGAGGAAATTTAATTAGAATTTTTGAAAATAGTTCAATGGATAGGCATAGTCCATATGAAACCCAAAAACCATCCTACATATAAAAACATTACAATTTCCCCTTAACTTTTATTTGGATTACCCCCAAGAAAAAAAAAGAAACAAAAACATATATGGCACCATAAATTGAATGTGGTGAGTGGGCATCTCCCCCTAGCCATGGCTTTCTCTTCCACATAATATGGTGTTCTTATATTTTTTCCATCGTAATTCATTCTAAATGTAAGCCTTGCAATTTTTTCCCAGTCTCTTTTGATTTTGCAATTTCAACTTTTTACTACCTAAGAGGTTTCAATTGCAATTTGGGATGCCTCTACAAATGGCCAAATAGGCTAGGCAAGGCTCTATTGCTTCAAGCACTTACTTTGCTAGTTCTTTTAAATATAGTGAAGATAAAAATAGTGCAACCCTAGGCCTTGCCTCCAACTATTCAACACTTGCTTGATCTAGCTTGTCCAAGAGTTTAGAATGCTATAGTAATGTTTTGTTCTAACAATGGAGTCAAAATGTAGCTCGACCTTTCTCACCTCTATCAAATAGTCCCCCTTGATTGCTCTTAAGCAAGTTGAATAATTAGATAGAGGATGGACTTAGAGTGTGATATTTTATATCTCAATAATTCTACACTGACTCCAATGATACCAAATCGCATCCAAGCATTGTATCTCTCACTTGGACTAGCCATGAAGCTCTCATGATGTACATATGACTTAGACTCATATCACTTGAAGAAGACTCACCGATTAGCATGCAAGTGCTCCTTTTTGTGTGAACAATATCCTTTGTTCATAATGTTGGCTTGCAATTGCCTTCTTCCTTGTGATTTTATGGAGTGAGGAGCTCTTCTCCCCATGAGCCAATGGCATATAGAGAAAATAGAGCTAGAATAGTGAAAAAGAGTTGAGAGATACTAACCCTCTATATGAATCTTGAACTACATCCCTTTCCAACTTAATATGATGTGTTTCAAAAATGAGCTCTCTTTCATAACCAAAAGTATTTCGATACATACAAGCCCCAACCCCAATATTTGTGCATTTTTACGAGTAACTATAGGCCTCAAATCCTATGCCTATTACATATAGGTTAATATGCCTGAGTGGCTCAAAAATAGGGGTTCTTTATCCATAAGTCGCTTAATAATATGATTTGCGAGGCCAAAAAGTGTGGTTTATTGAGTATCGAACTCGTACAGGCTTCTTAAGTGAGTTTGATCGATTGAGCAACTAGTTATGCACATTTCATTTGAATTGACCATGGCCCCACCTCATAAAGAATAAGTATGGTCCAAAATAATCAAATTTGTGGACATCATTCTATAAAATACATTTAAGCAACATGTTTTATATTTCTTAATAGTCAATTCCACAAACAACTATACAACAATAATACCATAGTGCTAAATTTTCACATTTGATGTTCGATAGGATCACATGGTTTGTTAGCCTATGAAGATTTATAAAAAGTACATGGCACTTACAACAAAAAAACTTAAATCAAGCATTGTCCCATCACAAGATGATCACTTGCATAATGATATTTTTCTTGATGTTAACAATTGTTTCATCCAACTTATTGGTAGACAAATAGTAAGAAAATTGGAATTATTTGGTCAATGACTTAGTTATTACAATATTAGGAGAGCTTGGCTTTATGAGACAAAGTGTAATTAAAGTCGTACTTGACACACAAATCAACATATGCCTAAATATTTACAATTTTGTGATTTTGTGTTAGGGATACGGTAAAGCATATGTGTATCATCTTAGTATCTATGCATGCATGTGCATGTATATGTATGTCCATTTATGTGTGCACATAGATAAATAGATAGCTAGATACATACATAATGTGTATCTAATTTTTTATGCATATATGTACATAAATCTGGGTATGTGTATGTATATGGGTATACATATATATTTACATATATCTATGCATATGTATGCAAGAACATGCACATATGTATGTACTCCTCACAAATTTGTGTAAGGTACATGTGCATTCATGCTATGCATATGTATGCACTCATGCACATAATGCATGCATGCATGCATGTCCAATATAAAGATTCTAGGCTTTGATATTTCATAAATTGCTTGTGATTTACATGATCCAACATCTGTACATTTAAAAGTTGTACTTGATGTCTTTGAGATCTTAACTAAGTATGGCTCTCTTTTCTCTTATTGCAAAGGAAGAGCTTTAAAGAAGATACTCCTCTTGAAAAGACATGAAAGCAATGCCACCTTGACCTTTTCCTTCTTTTGTATCATTACTATGTTCACATTCCTCTTTAGGAAAGGAATAACTAATCATGTTCTAGGCATGAATATTCTCACATGTTACCCTCTTTATACTATGAAATCCTTACTTGAATGAGTTCCTAAAGCTCTCATGACTCATTGGAAAAAATTAATGACAATTTTTTAAACTGTGCCATCCCCTTATGAGAAGGGTTTTGTGTTAAATTTTTTATTAGACTCAAAATTTGATGCCAAAGCCCTCGTTCATATTTTGGAAATAAGAATGGAAAACTATTCACTAATACCAAACTCAAGGATTAGTGTTTCAAAAGAGTTGATGACAATCCACTATGAACACAAAAATTAGATATTTTGATAGCACAAAAAATTTGCAATCCTTCATTCGAGAAGTGTGAAAGTGCAAAGGTTCTAGTATGTACATATCCTTTCACATGTAGATCCTACTATGTCAATATCCTTTCAATCACAACATTTGAGACATGTTCTTAACTTCAAAAATGTGATTGATATAAGAGTCCATGCATCATGCATTCAATAATAGACTTTTTGGAACTAATAAGGTGGCCCTTACTTTCATGCTTTAGTCCAAAACTAGATGTTCTTATCTTGTTCCATTTAAACTAAAGACTACATTTCAATAGAAGAGTTGTAATCACTAAAGTACCCTTCCTATTGCATTGTTCAATTGTAAAGTCAAAATGTGCAAGTATGACATTATTATCATGAAAGGGCATGTGGTTGATGTTATAGCATTAAAAAAAGACAAAGTTCATGTAGTAAACCCATTGATAAAGCTTGGCATAATGTCATGTTTAATATAATCAAAATCACAAAAGTGTAGTTGGTTCATTGCCCAAAGTAGGTACACTCAATAATACCATTTATGTTTCTTCATTGCTCTATAATTACATGTGGGAAGGAGAGTTAAACATTGGATTTAAACCTAAATGTTAAGTTTTTCAGTTTTCTTGTTTGCTTAAACAACTAGTATGACAATCAATTCATGCAATAATGTCAACACTTTGCAATGATTTTGACATAGCATAAATTTTTTTTTCTTGAGTCAAAACAACCTAGCTAGGTCTTTGGACATCTTCCTTGTGTTTTTTCAATGTATATTTATTATTTGCATGAATAGTGCTGATGGTCTTATGTCTTCCTTGAGAAATTTGGCATATTTTCTTGAACTAGCTAGATTGCACATGTGCATACACACACACATGCATGCACATGCACACACATGAGTGGAAGATGAGTGCCAACTTGTTAATATGCTCCCAACTTGGCAACTTCTTTAGAGGCCACACACATACTAGCTATCAAAATCTTGCCATACTTACCCATTTGCACTTCATCCTCAACAACAATGGTGAGCAACTACTCTATTAGCACTAGTATGCAAATATAACAAGGAACAAGCCACCATTTGCCCATTTCCTCATGTATCTTGTAAGTTTATTTTCCCAATCCTTACATGGTAGGGCTAGAAATTGTATGTATGTTTTAAGGAACACATAGCACATAGTTTTGGATTTTTCTAGATGTTCAGCTAGGTAAATTGGCACTATATGGGTGACATATGATATACTTTTTACTCTAGATGTATCAGCACCTCATGTCCAACTTCAAATAATATATATTTTTTTCTATTGCACCTAAAATATCTATTCTTGATAGGAGCATTCAAGTATTCCAGTGTCTTCCTAAATTTTAGTGAGAAGAGATAGGTATAATTAGGCCTATATATATATATATATATATATATATATATATATATATATATATATGGGTGCTCATGTTTAAATGTGGACATTACAAAGTGAGCCATTGGAAAGATTTGACTTACAAATATCTACATTAATAGTTGGATTTTCCAAATAACATTAACTCAAGAAAATTAACTATTTATTGTATATTGGTGTCTCGAGATATCATTTTGCTAATTGTTGTTAAGCAAGCAGGGAGTTGGCTTCTTTGGATATGCTTATGACATGTTTAAATCAACTTTATTGATCTTAATGAGTTTAACCTTTTGAGAATTTCATCCTTGATCTTCATTGTACAGAACTAGCCTTGCTACAACTATCAACTACAATCTTGTAAGATGCATAACTTCAAAAATATAGGGCTTTAGTCACCTGCCTCAATGTTGAGCATTTTATTATCTTGTATAGCATGATTGTTTTCTTGGTTTTTCTAGATGAAGATGGCTATCAAAACATTGAACTTTTTATTATCTTGCATAAATTGTTGCATATTGAAACACTTAAGTACTTTTCCAATGTACTCCTTTTAAGATAGATGGAGAATTGTATTGCCTTTGTCTTGCACAAATCCACATGTCAACAATGTGATTAGCATTCCCAAGTCCTTCATGTCAAATATTTCATGCCACCTTTTCTTCAATGCATCCACATCTATGAGTGGCTTCCCATCAATAAGCATGACATCCACATAAAGTATCAAGTCACAAGGTCTCACTCCTAGTACATCCATGAGACCTCATGAATGCATCAAACTTATGATACTACTCCTTAGGAGCCTGTTTCAAACCATATAAGCTCTTTTGGATCCTACATACCAATTATTCCTTGCCATCCACAACAAGACCTTTTGGCTGCTGCATATTATAAATAGATATCCTCAAGCAAATCCCCATGTAAGAAAGGTAGCTTAACACCCATGTGTGCACATTCTATATCTTCCTTGGCAACCAATGTAAGTATCATACAAAGAATGGTTATCTTGACTTCTAGGGTCGATAAGATATCATGAAAGTCTATCCCCTTCTCTTGCCTGAATCCCTTGGTTCTAGTCTTGCCAATGCAGCAGATGGAGATACTTTTAGTTTATAGACCCAATTGCATGGTATTGTATGCATGCCCTTTGGCAAAGGAACCAACTCCTAAGTAGTGTTCTTGAACAAAGAGTCCATCTTTGATTGCATAGAATATATCCCATTATGACTGTAATCCCTAGTTAGCACCAACATAGCATGAAGGCTCACCACGATATGTAAGTATGACATAGCCAAGAGATGGTGTGTATCTCTATGGGGGTCTAGAGACTATTATAGAGTGTCTCAACACTAGCTCAACTTGAGCCCCTAGCTATCCCAACTATCTATCCTACCCAATGTGAGGCATCCACCTATGTATGTTACTCCCACCTCAACATTTTCTAGCTTATCAAAGCCCCGAATCACGTGGGACAGATTGTACATTCTACTCATATAGTGAGTGTTCAACCTCCTAGAACACTATCTTGTCTATGTTAATTGTCTATACTGGTTGTTTATAGATTTTATCCTCATTGAAGATAACATCATGATTACACACTACATTCTTAGTTTTAGAATCCTAAAGATGGTAACCTATCTCAGTTAAATCACCGTGTCCAAGGAAATGCACTTCTTGGATTTAGGTCAAGCTTGTTTCACTTATCCTTAGAGATATGCATGTAAGTCTTACATTAAAACACCCACAAGTGATCATAAGAAGGTCTCTTGCCAAATCACACCTCTTCCGGAACCTTTCCATCCAATAGTTTGCTAGGTGACATATTAATTAAATGAATAATTGCCTTAATAGTTTTAATCCAAAAACCATATATGTGACTTAGGTTAGATAGCATAGTATGAACCCTTTCTTGGATTGTCTTATTCATTTTCTCAACCACCCCAATTTGAGCCATGTTTTCTAGAGCTACTAGCTCTCTTTTAATGCCACATATATCAGAAAGGTTCTTAAATGCATGAGAGATATGCTCTCCACCATTATCAATCCTCGAGCATTTTAGCTTCTTTCCTGATTGATTTTTTGCATAAGCTAAGAACTTTGGGAATGCATCAGAGATCGTTAATGAAAGTAACAAAGTAATATACTTTACGTAAAGAGACTATAGGCATAAGTCCACATACATCACTATGTACCAATTCCAAACGGTCATATCTTCTAGTACCAACACCCATTTATGTCAAACTTTAGTCTATTTGCTATAAAAGTAATATTTACACATTCAAAGATTAGAAAAGATAAAAGATAATAAGTATTGCAGACGTGAAAGAAGTTTCCATTAGGGAAAATTTTGACTTGAAAAGGGCTTTTTGATTAGTGTTCTAATTACAAGATTAGTGAACATACCAATAGACATTGCCGTATGTGGTCCAATGTAATATTTGACTTTCTACTAATTTATCTCTAGGAGTCTATAGCAAAAAGTAAAATGTCATTCTCTCTATTTTTATCCTTCTTCTCTAGTTCCCTTTCTCTTTGTATCATCTTTCGTTTATTTTCCCTTCACATTCTCTATTTTCTCATATTTCTTCTCTTGCTCTTCTCCTTGGGCTATACTCTCCTTATTAGTAATATATTCAATGTGGACATCTATATCCTTTGTCTTGGATGACATGCGTTATGTAACCAGCCTTCCTCCTTGAATAGGGCAATAAAAACCCAATTAAGCACTATTTACAGCAATTAACAAATTCACAAAATTAAAATGCACACTTTACCATATAATCTTGGACATTGGACACCTTGTTGGCCCCCAAAACAATTGGCACCCCTTCAGGTATTTATTTATCTTAATTGAAGAAGAAGTTGATGTACAATGGGATTCTCCCAATCCCTTTCGGTATTCCAACTTCCCTTGCTATCCAAAATGACCAACAAGTCTTCAATTTGATTTGCCCCTTGATTCGAGCAATCAATTGGCCTTCACCCACTTTGATGGAGATGGAAAATGCTCCAAATTCATTGATTTGTTGGTTCCTCTACTTGAATTTGACTAAAAACAGCTTGAGCCCTATTGAATCCAAGTCTTGGAGCTTCCAATTTCTAGCACGCTTCCCAAAGTTATTGCTAAACCCTAATTTAAGGATTTACAGTAGCAAAATTTGAAATTTCTTAGCATCTAGTGATCTCAATGTTGTAATCTTTGAAGCAAGGCTGTAGAAAGGCTGGGACATGAGAGAGAATGCTGAGAAGGGAGAAGATTTAGACTTTCTTCACGAAGAACTGAAAAAAATCTGTCATTTATGGCTATTGCCCCGTCTCAACGGCTTGTAGATACAAAGAACTAAAGAAAATCAATCATTTACTGTTGTTGCCTTGTCTCAACGACCTATAGATGCTGTCATCTATTGTTCATTAGTCTTCTCTTGCCATTGGCTACCTCAAAAGATCCTCCAATGGTTGGCTGCAAATCAAACCAGTAGCATCTCCTCCCTCTCTCTTGTAAGTTGAATACCTAAATTGGCTAGGCAACTTCCATTCCCAAGTGTCTTTGTGCCATCTTTGACCATCAGATTGGTGTTATGTATCATTAAACACCACTTCTCTAGTGTCACCAAATTGACACTTATGGCCAAATGAATGATCTAGGCCAACAATTGGTACCGATACCACCAAGTACCTGTGCGGCATAACTTATAGCAACTTTTTCCTTTGATATCTCATGATTTTCTTGGGTCTCGGGCTCATAAATTTACTATAACCCCAATTACATCTCACATGTACAACATTTACTTAGGCCAAAAAAATTTGTATACTCTGCCACATTGGAATATTTATTTATATATACATAATATCTCATGTGATGTGTACTGAATTCAAATAATTGAGTAAAGCTGTTTTGTTTTGTTTCTTGAAACACACGACTCTTAATTTTTGTTTAACGTACGAACGCATCGAAAGTAGTAATACATACGGATACGAGTTACGTTATTGCTTATGCACAATCGCAAGTGAAGTACTATGCGTTGAATTATGTTAATGTATGTGAATGCGTCATTCACGTACCACACATTATCGTCACACTTACACAATCACAAGTGCAATACTACGCATTGAATTATGTTAACGTATGCGAATGCGTCATTCACGTACCACACATTATCTCACACTTATACGAACCACACATTTATTTAATAAATATTTATTTATAAGGACAAAGTAGAATATCTTATATTCATCAACAAAAATACATCCGATGGCTGCTAGTAATGGTAGATACAAAAATTCGATAGCCAATAAGAACTCTCAATTGTTCCTTGGCTTTTTCATAGGTGGAGAGGAGGGGCCATCTTTCGATGAAAATATAAGTTCCTTCTTTGCTTCAAAAATGATGCACTCCCCCTTCAACTCTTTCTCCAGGAGAAGCGGATCTGACACTTTAGCAAGGTCATCTAATGTAGTAAGCACACACATTGCTCCACCACGCGTTTGGTCAAACAAGTAAAAAAGCTTTGACCGCTTGATTAGCACCACCTTCTCCAAGCTAGATGTCACAGGTATCACTCGAAAAGGTCCAAACTTGGTCAAAGCTCGAATTTTCATGATTATTTATTGCCCTCCTGGTGAGCACTTATTATGGAAGACCACCAAGTCTGCAACAAGGTTGCCAATGTACTCCTTCAGAGTTGAATCTTTCCGTCGATCCACATGTCGAGCTCCTCCTTGCCTTGATGCAAACTCATCTATATACAGTATGTCCTGAATGACAAATTCAAATCAAACAATATATGTAGCGACTAACCTAGAGTTATCAGAAAGCAATGAAACTGAACCGTAGGATGCATTGGGTCCCCCGAGGTCCACCGGTGAAATCTTGGCCAAAAATGATGCCTGCAGTTGCCCTATCTGCCCCAGACGCCAGACTTTGGATAGAGCAGCTGTTGTAGGCATCATTTTTTGCTAAGATTTTACCAGGAAAGTGGCCGCAGACGCCAGACTTCAGACAGGGCAGTTGCAGGCATCATTTGTTGTCAAGATTTCACTGGTGGACCTCGGGGGACCCGACGCACCCTACCGTCAAGTTTCATCACATAAAAATATATGGTAGTTAGAAATCTCACCTTCTCTAGATCATCTTGTATCTTCATTTCCTCGTGTGTCAGTGAGACACCTCTTTGGGCAGAGGGATCTACAAACTCCTTGGTAGGAAGCTGGGGTCTTGGTCCGAACAAATCATGCTGTAGTGCTTCAAATTCAGCATCTGGCACAAGGTAATCTTCTTCAACCGAGGTAATATGCTCTTGTGCTGCTATGATGGCACTCACTATATCTAAGCTTGTGCCATCATATCTTCCAATGTCTGCCATTGTCGGATGCACATCCATGTAATCATAATTGATCAGGTCTTCCATTGAATCCTTGACTAGGATGGAAAACAACTCTTCTTCCTTCATTTCCAAGTATGGCAACACATTTGATAGAAGCAAGTATTGTACACCATCTACTTCAATGGGCATCAAGAAGGCAAGGTTGGGTTTGTCGACTTGTGGCTGTTCTGAAGAAGATGGCACCATGAGAGCCAACCCTTACACCCGATATTCCTCTTCAACATTTATGAGCTCTTCAATCAGTTCTTCTCCCGTGTATGTGATAGCAACAACCTGTGGAGTTCTATCTTCATTGCTCTCCTCCTCTAGGGGTGTAGCCAATGCAAAGAGGTAAATTGCTAATGTGCAATTACACTCCACGAGATCCAAAGGTGATGTACCTGGTACACTGGCCATGGAAACAATGCATATTGTGTGCGAAGGATCCACATGGATCAGACACCTATTCACCACTTTTTTGTGATTCTTTCTTGCCTAAAATACCATGAGTTGTTCCAGAGGCACCCAAGTCATGTCAGATCCCTCGATGGAGTATGTGCAGGTAGCAATGGTGCTCACAAAGTCTTCCAAAACCTGAAGGGGGGGATCTAGCGATGAGAGCACTCTTTCAAGGTTGAAGTTTTTAGAGAAGACTTGGAATATCTCATCAGCTTGGTTGGCAAATATAGTCTCGTGGATCCACTCATCAAAGTGTGCGCGAGCATCCATCGTAGTAGGTAGGAGGGATGTGGTGGATATAAAGAGATGAAGAGAGAAAGTGTGAAATGAAACAATGAAACAAGAACTCAACTAGTTCTACCTTAAAAACCTTAAGTTTTAAAAAATTAAGGGCTGTTCGCATACGATATTTAGTTATGGCTTTACTTACGTCTTTGTAAAGTTTACATGCATATGTAAATGTGTTGATGTGGAAAGTGTATAGTAAGTGTATGATTTTGCATAAATATCATAATTTTTAAATATTGCAAGTTTGCAAGCGACAATATTCTATTGGCCAAAAAAAGCCAAAAAGTTATAGGTGTTGGATATTACAACTTGTGGTGTTGGGATTTTTAGGGAGACTCTACAATTTCTAAAATATGTGGAGCCACAACTTTCTGCTGGTAATAGTATCCTCAACTCGGCTTCGAATTTTCCTGCCATCTAGTTTAAAATAGAAGCTAACATGTGGATTCTGCATTAACATTGTAATTTCTTGGCGCATTATACTCAAGGGCCAATCATCCTCCATTTGCAATACTTGGGACTCGCGGCCCTCACAAATGACAGTAACATCCACAACTGCACTTTCACGCATGTCTTGATCAAGGCATAACCATTTACCCTTGAGCATCCTCCATCTATGATACTTGAACAGTAGGCATAAAGTCTGTCATGTGACAAAGTACCTATAATTGGAAAGGAAAGTTAGCCGATTCATCCCAAAGTAAGATAATAGTTAACTAAGAGAGAAAAATTTTACATGAAAGCCATGTCCCTTGTTGTGACTCAACACTCCACTGTGTCAAGACTATGAGTTATTTTTTATGTCCAAGTTTTGCCTAGAATCCTTATTACATAATCCTGTGATGCACTTTTTATGGTGTATGTGCTTTTGGTATATCTCAAACCCTTACATTCCTTGAACTTGTGTGCAAAAATTGCAATCGGTATGAATCAGCTTAGATGTACATTCTTTGAGCCGGTGCTTGGCTTCATAGAATTCAATATGTCTACTGAAATTTGTGTGCTACACATGTGCAAAATGTCACTACTACACAATGGCCATTCTATGCTATTGAGATTCGATATGTGTACAGACTCAAGGGTTCCATATTCTCGACTCCCCTTGGGTAATTTGTACTTGGAGTCATAGAAAAAAACAAGGTCCTCAATGAGCTGCTTAGGTGTACGCCCCTCAAAGAGAAATCTACCAATTTTGAGGTGATAACACTTAAAAGAACTAGTGAAACTCTCAACATTTTGGCACTCACAGTAATCCGAAGGGTATATTTCTGTAAATACGAGACAAGTTGTTACATAGGTATCGTGAAATTTCTCATTCTCAATGAGTTGCAAATACTTACTATTTGCAATGTTTCGTTGAAAGGGCACAATGGGTGCAATATGTATTTGTTTTTGCATGAATACATGTTATACAAACGCCTCCATTACAAGGTGAGAATCAACATTCCTTTGTCTTAGAGCTAAAATTTTACCCTTCCAGTGCTTTGATACATCTGCAATTGCATATGCTTTCGCCCTGAAAGCTCCCTTCATACTTGGATGCATATGTACCCAAGACGAGCAATGATATGTATCAGTGATCCAATTCCCTTATTCATATTTTCTGTTATGTACTTCTATCGAGAGAATACTTGTTCTTCTCTCAGGCATTATAACCTACGCATTAGATGTAAAGAAGTATATATTAACCCCTAAATAATAAGCATTTTAAGTATGTCTAGTAATCACCAATATGCCATACAAATCAACATCGCATTAAGAGATGATTACACTTTTGTAAACATACATAAACATCGATATCGAAACGCATGTGGATATACATTGACACAAAGTATAGATTCAATTTCAAGGCATCACTTTAATCATACCATTTACATGAAATATAATGAAAAGAATAGCATAAGAATACTAAGAGAATTTTGCCAAAATAAATTTTATTATAATGAAAAGGAGTCTGATTTGACTCAATACATTGTATGAAATGTGGGTATTATAGAGTAGTTGTTACAAGGATAGCAGCCACATGGCATGAAATCTTAATAGACACATTGGATTGACACCTGAGATATTCTAAGACTTAACACATTGTGTGTTATATGGATGATATGATACAAGAGTTTCATGGATCATTGCCAACAATTGGCATGGAGATCCAAATGGACGCATAGGACCAATAAAGCAGAGGATTTTTGAACCATCGACTTTCAGCAGATCCATATCATCTAGCACAAAGGAATCACTCACCACATCAAAATAGTTGATCGAGAATTATGTGCTTCACCTAAACCTTGTACAATACATGCATGTACAAAAAAATACATGCATGAATCCCTTTTAACAAAAATACTTGCATGGATCCCTTTTAGCAAAAAATATCTAGATAACTGCATGAATAGAAGCAATACAAAACAGGGCCAATTTACCTATAAGTTGATCTGCTAAAAATAAGATTGAATCGTTGCTAATCAAAATCCATTGTAAATTATGGACATAAGAAAACATCAATCCCATCAAACATAAAAGTCTCTAATTAAATGCATAAATCTTGGCACCACAAAATATGGCAGATTTACCTATAAATTGAGCTACAGAATCTTTGCTCTACCTTGTGTTAAGTGCTGCAACAATAATTGATCCTTAAGTTAGAACTAGCATCAAACCCTATTGTAAAGATAGTGGAAAAGAGATAATGCAAAGAAGAAGAAAGAGAGAGTGTGTGAGTACGCGGGAGAGAGAAAGAAATGATCACCTATCTAATCTTGCCCAAATTGATCTCTGCAAAAGACAATAGCAAGAATTAGATTTACATGAAGGTATATTGAAAAAACAGTAGAAAAGAGGAAATACAGAGAGAGAAAGAGAGAGGGAGAGAGAGATGAGCACTTATGCAATGTCACCCAAAATGATCTCTGCAATAAAACAACAAGGGTTATAACTAACATTATGTTGTCAGCAAAAAAAAAAACCAAACAGAGAGAGAGATTAACACCTTTGCCTCTTCTCCAAATAAACTCTGCAAGAGAACAACAATTAGAACCAAATCAAATTCTATTGAAAACACAACATAAAAGAGAAACAACACATAGAGAGAGGGGGGAGAGAGAGAGAGAGAGAGAGAGAGAGAGATGAGCACCTCTGTCTCCTGCCCCAAACAACCTCTGCAATAAAACAACAATAACAGTAAGAAACGACATCAAACCCTATTGAAAAAATAGCAAACAAGAGAAAATGCAAAGAGAGATGGACATCTATGTTTTGCCCAAAATCCGGAGCTGCATGGAGAAGAAAGTGCAGAGGTAAGCATAACGCTCAAAACCCTAATCACTCTCAGCAGGGAGCTTCAATGGAGACGAAAATTCACGAGTATAGAGAAGAGAGGGAAAGTGGTCTATTGCTCAACTTTTGGGTCAAACTGATTTCGTAAGAGGATAAAAAACCGAAATTGAAAATTCTCCAAAAAAGGGGGAAATACGAGGTGAGAGAAACTCAAATTTTGTGTACTATTTATTCTCCCTTTTTTTAAATCCCCCACTACCCCTTTTTTAAATAGAAAACCCAAGATTTGGAGAGAGAAGATTCACCCTCCATGGATGTCAACATCTAGCCTTCCTATTGGACAATCCAAAAGGCCCACATCTTAAACTATATTATTTTTAAGGGCCCATTTGTGAGTTTATTTTTTTCCTAATGCATTGTGGAATTTACTTCCTCAGAGTGACCATCTATGTGTAGATGGAAGGATGGTGAGAATTTGAGCATGGTACCCATATTCTCAAGCAACCCCTTCTAGAATAAACTGGTCATTTGGGGGTCTCAATCACTAAAGATCAATTTTGGCCTGCCATGATACCTAAAGATGTGCTACAAAAACAACTGTGTCATATGATCAGCCTTTATTTTCTTTCTCACCAAAATGAAATGGGCTTGTTTGCTAAACCTGCAAATGATAGTCCATATCTCCATATCCCATCATTCCCATGTAGGTGTCTTAGGAAGCTAAAAAATAAAGTCCATTGCAATGCTCTACCAAGGCCTATCTAGAATAGGCAAGGGCTGCAACAAACCTAACATATTTTGTCTATCATGCTTTAACTTCTAACATACGATGCATGTCTTAACAAACTATTCTACATCATGCCTCAAAGCTTGCCAATAAAAGAAATGCTTCACCGCTTTGACTATGGCATTAATACCTCTGTGTCTTGCATACGGAGGAGCATGACTTTCAATGATAACTCTAGCCCTCTACTTTGTGACACATAGTCATCCATGCATCATAAAAAATCCATCTCTTAGCACGAAGTGTTCATGCCTTTGGCCATTGCAAAGCTCATCATAAGCATTAGCGAAGTTCGAATTAGCAACATATTGCTCTTTCATGGCATCCAATTCAGTGTGATAAACCATACTAACCGTTGAAATTTGTGGCTTACGTGATAGTGTATCAACCGCCATAACATTCTTTTTACCATCAATATGTACAATCTAAAAATGAAACATGAAGAGAAAAATTGCCCATTTCATATGCTTCTTTGACAACTTTGTCTACATCAAAAAGTACCTCAAAGTTTGGTGATCTGTCTGCACTATAAAATCAGACCCCAACAAATAATGTTTCAACGTAGAAAGTGCAAGAATTACAGCCAAGAGCTTTCTCATAGACCTGCAAATTCTTTTCTTCACCATGGAGTATTCGGCTCTCATAACCCACAACTCAGCCATCGTCCTGCACAAGAATAGCCCCAATGCAATTACCACATGCATCACATTGAACAATGAATGACTTCCTTAGATCAGGCAACACAAGCACATGATCTAAAGTCATTGTTTCCTTCAACTTTTCAAATGTTGAAATTTCCACTGTCGTCCATCTAAATGGCACATCCTTCTTCTACAAGGCATGCAATGTAGATTCAACTTTAGCAAACCCGCATACATACTTACTATAGTAATAACATAAACCTAAGAAGCTGTGGATCTCATGCACATTCCCTTTCAAGAAAGTAATTGCCTTTCAAATCTTTGAGGACTTCGTGAAGTTCCCCCCTGAATAGGCTACATCCAATTACTGAATGAAAGTCAAAGCTTTCTGTCTATCTCGTACACCATTGAAGGACTCAAACTTCACTGCTTTTCCACCCTAATCATAGCCTTTTGCTTCCCCTTTGGGTATCAAGTTGTCATACACTAGCTATTGTAGAAAGGGTACATTTGCTAAATTTACATCAAAACCAATGCCAAGCGGAGCATTTGCATGACTAGCATTCATTCCTTGAGTCCCATTAGCATTCAGGGGTGCAGATACAGTACCAAACATGCTACTTTTGTCCCAAGCCATCAAGCTAATGTTGCCATACATAGTGTTTTGCATATTTCTAGCCATACCCGAATGCATTAGGCCTTGCACACCATGCATTGGTTGCTACATACCATAGGGATTTGTGCCATACATTCCCGTATGTAGTCCTTGTCTAACCATAGCATGAAAAATTTTGCTTCCACCAAAATTTCCTGGCTACTCCATCATAGCATGCATTCTTGACTATCCAAAAATCCATTGGATTTGCACTTCCATGATGGCCTTGCATTTGCATTCCTTGCCCTGCAGGTACCAACTGTTTTATTTCATTAACATCTGCACTTTAAATGAAGGGTTTGGCATTATCTTCAATGCATCTTGCTATCTCAACATTTTTAGCTTGTTGTCCATGGTTTGAGCCTTTGTCCAAAGTCAGAGGCATTGCATTTCCTTCATTCCTATGTGAATGTTCATACTGAGAGGCATTATCACTGCTTGAGTCCATCTCATTGTATAAAGATATATTGTTGTAATTTCTCAGCTGAGAGTAAAAATTAGCAGTAGCAAAAAGCTTTGGCTTGCAATCAGGTGTATCAGGCCCACCAAATCAAGGGATTGAGTGGTATCCCAAGGATGGAACCATGAAACCAACCTTCCTCCTCAAATAGGGTGGTAAATAACCTAATTAAGCACTATTTACAACAATTAACAAATCCACAAAATTGAAATGCACACTTTACCATATAATCATAGACATTGGACACTGTATTTGGCCCCAAAACTGGTGCCCCTTTTGGTATTTATTTAACTTAATTGAAGAAAAAGTTGATGTACAATGGGATTCTCTCAACCCCTTTCGATATTCCAACTTCCCTTGCTGTCCAAAATGACCAAAAAGTCTTCAATTTGATTTGCCCCTTGATTCAAGTAGTCAATTGGCCTTCATCTGCTTTGATGGAGATGGAAAATGCCCCAAATTCATTGATTTGCTGGTCCCTCCACTGGAATTTGATGGAGATGGAAAATGCCTCAAAAGGTCGGTTGACTGCAAATCAGACCAGCATCATCTCCTCCCTCTCTCTTGTAGGCTGAATACCTAAAATGCCTCTCTCCAGCCTCTAAAGACGTTTGTTAGACTTGCATGGATATTTGTTGACAAGTGGTAGCCTTCTCAAATGGTTTTTCTAGCATTATCCATAATTAAATATTAGTTTTTAGTTTTAAATATTTAAATTCAATCTAATAATTATTTCAGTGCCTTGAAAAATAATCTGACTTGCCAAGAAATAAGTTGGCTAAGCAACTTCCATTCTTGAGTGTCTTTGTGTCATCTTTGACCATTAGATTGGAATTAGTAGGTACCATTAAACGCTACTTCTCTAGTGTCACCAAGCTAACACTTATGGCCAAATGAATGACCTAGGCCAACAATTGGCACCAGATACCACCAAGTATATATGCGGCATAACTTATAATAACATTTATCTTTGACTTATACCTTTGACATCATGTGATTTCCTCAGGTTCTAGATTCATAAATTAACTCTAACCCCAATTATACCTCACATGTACAACATTTACTTAACCATCTGATTAAAAATTGATCCACATGTTTAATGAGGTTTCAAAAACACATATTCTCATTACATGTTTTCTTCTAGTGGGAATATTAGGATATCATATGTGTTCCTGTCAGTTGTGTGAGTTGGCACAAGCAACTTGTCAGTGAATGCCAATGGCCAAAAGGTGACAGGTGGGCACCACTTGTACCGATACAAATTGTACATTCATATATGAATAAAGATAATGAAGAATATGGGTATCATTGTACCCATCAAAAAAATCCTCTTTTGTGCTTCCTCTTTCTCTTCACCCACATGCGCTCTCATTGCATTAATCCCACCATCACTTTCTCTCATTTGGTATCAAAGTTGTGTTCATGGGAACTTGTGGCTGAAGTGAGGAGCATGAGAAGTCAAGCTTTGTCTTGAGACCAAGGATTTTGAGCTTCATTGTAACATTTGTGCTTATTATTTGAATTGGAAAGGGATGCTAATCTCACTATCGAGCTCTCCATTTAAGTCAAATAGGACTTGAGGCTCAATTTTGGTGTTCCCTTAGCTTGTTTTGGAAGCAATTGGGCAGCCAATACTAGTTGGATTTATTAAGGAGTCAAATAAGACTTGAGGCTCAATTTTGGGGTTCCCATAGCCTATTTTGGAAGCAATTGGCCAGCCAATACTAGTTGGATTTATTAGGGAGTGTACCTTAAAAAGTATAATAATTCCATGTGCAACGAATAAAGAGGTTACTTTATTTCATAAAATTTATAGGATTACCTTTACAAAAGGGGTTTTTAAACTACAACTTGGACAAAAGCTATAGGTTTCACAAGGAAAAGGGGTCAGCCTATTGCCTTAAAACATATAAATGAAGAGTGTTTTTAAATACCCTTTAAACATAGGTGATATGGATTATTTCTTACAAGTACACTCCCTAGCTAGATTCAAGGCAAAATAGTTTGATTTGGAAATGCTAGAGAGGAGATTTTGGTCTATGTATCTAATTTATGCAAACCCAGGGATTGTTTAAGCTCAAGGGTAACTTGTCCTTTAGAAGCAAGGGGTAAACTTGTGGATAAGAAAGGGGCCTACTTATTGGATCTAAGATGAGGTCCAACTTGTGGCCAAGCATAAGGCATGTTTATTTTTTTGGATGAACACATAGAGAATAAAGAAGCGATGATTAATTTGGTTGCTTATGTTAAGGCGTAATAGCCTCTACCAAAGTATGTAGTCAATGGGATTGAACATAGAAGGCATGATCTTGTCCTCAAACATTTGTGCCACAGGTGGCAATGTATTGCCAAGTTTCTTTGTAAAAGCGTATTTAAGCCTTAACTAAAGCCTATTGACATTTATATAAATGCCTTGTTCACACTTCGAGGCCTCATGAACTAGCTTGTGGAAAGAACTCGCTCATCTTAATTATGCTCGTATATAGACTTCTGAGTTGGATATTTTCTTGTAGGTTGCTTTCACACTATAGAAACCTAAATTGATTCAATTTGAACCACTTGTGGAAAAAGACTACATTCACACTGTAAAAATAGACTCAGTTATGTTGTGGGCTATTGAAAATATTTAGAAAAAAAATAAAAGAGGAATCCATATTCATAGGATTCTCTTCATCTTCAACTTTTCCTTTTATAACTATTTCTAACTCCACCAAGGATTTGAAGGCATTGAACTCATCTTCAATGAATAACATGTGTGACACTATGACCTCCTTTATAAAATGGAGAATTGAAAATCTTTTTGGAATTCTCATAACATGTGCTATGCTCATTTAAAAAAATATGCGAAAAGCTTTTCAAATGGGGACTCATCTACCTGTAGATACTTCTTCGATGCAAATGTCCTCAATGTCTACATCTCCTAACTTTGAAATAATAACCGTGGTATCCTTCTCCTTTGCAACAATTACATTGGTCTCCTTTTCCCCTCTCGAAATTTGAACATTAGAATCGATTGGTATCTCCTCACCAATGTCAATATCTTCAAATTTCGGATCAACATGTTTGCCCTCCTACTTCTCCTCCATTTGCACAGAAATGAGAGAGAGAGAGAGAGAGAGAGAGAGAGAGAGAGAGAGAGAGAGAGAGAGAGAGAGAGAGAGAGAGAGAGAGAGAGAGAGAGAGAGAGAGAGAGAGAGAGAGAGAGAGAGAGAGAGAGAGAGAGAGAGAGAGAGAGAGAGAGAGAGAAGAAAATCATAAAAAATTTGGCCCTAGAAATCTTAAAAATCTTTATAGATCCTACGACATGCAAAATGGAAATCCGAAGGCATCAAATGTCCCTTTGCACATTGTAGGGTCCGCATCTAAGAACATACTGGGATGGGAAGCGATAGGTGGCTAGGCAATATATAAGCTTATTTTATTCCAAGTTTTACACACTTACATGGAGCCGAGGCCCTCTTAATAGACTTAGAAACAAGGATATATACACAATCAAGATCAATTTCAATACTTTGAATTACCATTACAATTAGTGCCATTTGGTTCCAACTAACTCTAAACATGAGGTAGTGCATAATGGTCCCAACTAACTTTGAGCATGGCCCCAACTACATTAAAAAATGAGGCTTTGTAGACTTGAAAATATGAGGCAATGCATATTTAAGATAAGTGCATAACGTATCTTAGACCCTATAGCACACTATAGGACATTGCTAAATAGGCTTCCCGCATGCCTTAGGGTCTAGGTAAGAATCTTACTAATAAATATAAACAATGAATGTAAGGTAGATATACTTTGAATATAAAGATGGCTTACTAAAAAATCAAACGTCTAGTATTGCAGCTTGAAGGCTAGAGAGGGTTGTGATGTCAATGGGGGGATGCAAAAAAAAACCATTGACCGTTTGTGGCTACATAAGAAAGTGCATGGTCATGCATGATGTCACTTTGCATGATGATCTATGCACACATTGCACCATCAAGAGTATGCCATGTATCAACTCAACTAGTCCCAATGGTTGCATGCAATTCATGACATAAATGCTATGTGGCAAATAGTTGGACACAAATAGGTGCTTGCAATTCACAACATGACTACCACATGGCAAATAGTTTGGCGGAGGAAATCAAGTCCATGCACACATGGCATGATTAGAGCATGAAACATGCCACCTAGATTGCAATGCACAATGGGTTAGTGCCACATGGCATCATGTTGATGTATGTCTATAGGTGCAAGCAGGGGGAATACATATTTGAGATCTTCATTCCTTTAAAAAAAAATATGTCATGCAGCTCCAACTGCATGCACCCACCATTGATTGCCTTCACCCATCATTCCTACTTTGAAATGTTTGCCTACTTATTTACTAATGACAATTCAAACATTTTCATGGTTGATAAGGCGAGGATAAGGTTAATGTTGATAAGTTGTTGTAGGTATGCAAGGAGTAATCCTAAGTCTCAATAACAATTTTATTAGCAATCCCAAATTTGAGATCTTGTACCTAGGCCTAGATGAGGTGCTAGATTGGATAAAATAGATGGGGTGTAGAATCATCAAGATAAGAGAAAAAAAAAAAACTTGGGGGGTGCCAATTAGAGTGGGGATGTCACCCTCTTGAAAAATGGATTGGCTTGCTAAAAAGATTCAGTAGAAGATTTCTAGACACTCTTCTTTCCCACAATCTTTTGGGGGAAAATTAATTTTGTGGATAGGATAATCTCACCTACATGGCATTTGTTGCTAGGGCCACTACATTTTGCAAAAGCCAATGGGAGAAGACAAAGAAGATGATTAGGAATTATGTGTGGAGTTATGTTATGGTGGAAAGAAATACTAGCATGCTATGGACCAAGAGATTGCCACTTCTTTTGTTTAGGATGGGGTTTTAGGCCTAGAGAAGATGGAGGATAAGCTAAAGAGACTTACCCTTAAATTGTTGTTGATAATGCATGAAGATGTACCATAGGCTATCATTGTCAAGCGGGCCATCAATGGAGCATGGATGCTTGGGGGGCAATGAAGGATGCTGAGGATCATGACCCACCCTAAAAGAAAATCCCAAGGCAGCCCTCAAGCAACAAAGGGCATTCTTAGGTGGTGGGATGTGTAGGATGGTGGCAAAGAAGAAGTACTACATGTAGAGGAGAATGGAATGAAATTTAATTTGACAAAGACTAATAAGGAGTACTTGGCAGGTATGCTTACAAAG